>NC_044064.1:11684182-11776682 GCF_902167405.1 Gadus morhua
AAGTATATAAAAAGAATGAAATGAATGAAAATAATAGTGAAAGTATCTAATGTGACCAGAGATCATCAGGCATCAAGATAACTGGAGGAAGAAGAAGAGGAGGAGGAGGTGGAGGAAGAGGAGGTGGAGAAAGAGGGGGAGGAGGAGGAGAAGGCGGACTAAGAGTAGGTTGAGGAAGAGGAAGAGGAGGGGTGGAGGAGGATTAGGAGGAGGTTGAGGAAGAGGAAGAGGAGGGTGGAGGAGGATTAGGAGGAGGTTGAGGAAGAGGAAGAGGAGGGTGGAGGAGGATTAGGAGGAGGTTGAGGAAGAGGAAGAGGAGGGTGGAGGAGGATTAGGAGGAGGTTGAGGAAGAGGAAGAGGAGGGGTGGAGGAGGATTAGGAGGAGGTTGAGGAAGAGGAAGAGGAGGGGTGGAGGAGGATTAGGAGGAGAAGGAGGAGGAGGAGGAGGAGGAGGAGGAGGAGGAGGAGGAGGAGGAGGAGGAAGATGAAGAGGGGGAAGAGGATTAGGAGGAGCTGGTGGAAGAGGACTTGGGGGAGGAGGAGTAGATGCGGGGGGTTGCTGACTGGTTGGGAGTGGGTTATCACGGTCTGAACAGGCATTGGATGGTTTTTGCCAATTTATTCTCAGCTCATCTGCAAATCAAGAGTGGCATTTTCATTCAGCCCCTTCAGAGTTATGGACGTGTGCATGGATGTGTGTTTTCAATCTCCTTGCATGCACAAATGTGTGTGTGTTCACGAATGTACACAATGCAAGATGTGAAAACCTTTCCTATTGTATTGTAGTAAAAAGAGAGGATGCCGTTATGCTTGTGGAGATTTGCATATGTTTGAGCGTGGAAGGAGTAATGAACCCAAAACGCCATAATTGACCAGAACAAGATAACTGCCTGGCTGTGTCATAAAAATAAATGGATGATATTATCGTAAAAATCTGGATCCTGTAACAGCATGTTGGCCAAAAATGTTAGAGCACTCTAATGGTGCATTTCATAATGAATTACTATTCATACGTTTTTGATTCAAATTAAACCATACAGCGTTAGTAAGTTAGTAAAAAAACTCTGTGCCCTATGTTATTGCACTTTTGGGGGTACGGTATGATGTCGGTTTGCCATCAAATACCATTTCAAAATCTCCCCGGAACCAGGACTGTGTGTCCACCTAGATCCCTCTACTAGTTGAGCCAGTCTACTGGCTAGACCGGAAGTAAGGGCCCTTTAAGGTCTTATAATCGTATACCTGAAGTGCAGATGTGCTGGGCTGGTGTATTTTCAACTCTTTGTTGGGATGTGAGTCTTCCTCCAGTAAGTATTCAAGAGCAAGTCATTTCTCTTCGGATGAAATGTAATATTTCTTCAATTACTGCCACTGCAGCCACGGCTTCATTCATCAAACACAGAAAAAACAAGACAATAACTGCATGCAAGAAGCTCTGTGTGTGTGTCAGACAATGCCATACACTGGTGTTTTTTTTTAATTTTTTTGATTTGAATGTATAGTGGAAAATTTGTTTGCTTCAGCTTGGTTTCCCCAACTTTTTTTGTCTAGCCATTTGACGCAGAATCCAGCACATCCAAGCTTCTCGTGCATGAATCTCATCTCATACATTTTGCAAACATATGCTGAAGAATACATACAGGAAGAGGTCAAGATATATATATATAGATATATATATATGTATATATATGTGTGTGTGTGTGCTGTGTGTGGGTTAAAAAGTACAGTACACAATGAAAAATCGTGAGAATTCGAACAAGAATATAAACAGCACAGCATATAAAACATCTGTGAATTCATGATTTTGCAACTTGATTATTGGTTGTGTATTCTTATGAGGCCAATTTGCACTAAAAAGATTAATGTTAGAGGTTCAATATTACACTATTACAGTGTTATATTATAAAGGACATCAATCACAAGGACCAAGTATAATGTACACAGTTTTGGTGCTGTATTCTGAAAACAAATGTATGTTTCTCATTGGTAACACCAATGACGGAAACCCCAGAAGATCCAGAACAGCTTTACAGTATAATGGAACAGCATGACTTGAACCGCCATTGCCTTCGACAGGCAAAGAAAGGATTGGACAGAGAGTGAAAAACAAAGAGCAAAATGGGACAAGCGTTGAAGTGGGAGGAAATATGAAAGAAATCCTTCCTTCCTCTCCGTCGTGACATGTAATAAGCACCGCATGGCCGCACGTGAAGCAGCTATAAATCAAAGTGAGAGTGAAACTACAAATGTTCCTTGAGAATACATAGACACACATATGTATGTTTTTATATATATATATATATACACAGTAAATGTAAAGTTAAATAAGCATAGGACTGAGAAAATATGCTACTATTATGCTGGGCACTGAAACAGCAGTTGTTCCGAATGTATTTCACCAGGACATTTGTCTCCAACGCCATTCCCGACTTCTATTATACCACATATGTGTGTCTTTGATGTATATGCGTGTGTGCCTGTGTACGTGTCTCTATGTGTGAGTATTCAAATGCCTGCACGTGCGCGTGCGCGTGTGCGTGCATATGCCTGCAAGGGTGCGTGTCTGCCCGTGTGTTAGCGCACACTGCTCCTACACTAATCTCTCCAATGTCTTTTCCGTACCTCTTTAATAACCATTTGCACTTCCTCCCGCCTTCTTCCTCTGCCCTCATTACTTGCCGCCCCCCCCCCCCCCCCCCCCCCTCCCCCCCCACTACCATTAACACTGCTTCCTCCTGCTTAGCATATGAATCAGCCCCCCCCCCCTCACCTGCTATATATCCGCTCCATGTGTACTAACCCTGACCGCTCCTGGAGGCTGCAGTGTTCCCCAGTCCTCTGAACCCACCAGGAACGCTCTTCGCTACAAAATGCTGTTTTTTTTTTCAATTAGGCAAAAATACTCTTAAAAACTGAACGACGAGGCGTGGTTCAAGGCCGGTAAAGATGTCGCCCTGAAGACCGTGGGAGGGGTCGACCTTGAAGCGTAATTGGGTGGTAATGACAGGTGCGTGTGTGTGTGTGTGTGTGTGTGTGTGTGTGTGTGTGTGTGTGTGTGTGTGTGTGTGTGTGTGTGTGTGTGTGTGTGTGTGCATCAGATGATCCAATTATAATTCCTGGTACTAATACTGGTAACAATAACTTGATTGTTACCAGTATTAGTACCAATAACTTGAACTTAAAATATAAACATTAGGAACAAAGCTGAAGAAAGAATATGAGGTGAGACGAAGAAGAGAGACGGAGAGCCAAAGAAAAGAGACAGGAGAAGTTGAAACTACTTAACTATAGTTGTTTACCATGGAATATTTTACCCAACTCAGAACGGCTTTTAAAGTTCATGCTTCAATGTATTAATGCTCAAATGCTAGAACATCCATTCCAGCAGGTGAATGTAGGAGATAATAATTCAGCTACAGGGACAACATGGCTGACTAAAGCGAGAGCATAAGGGCCACAACATGCCAATTATTATTCCAAGGGTATGTATGCTGGAGGGTTTTCAAATCAAACCCAAGGCCTAAACGCATAGATTTGTGGTTAGGCCTGAGGTTTGCTTTGAAAACCCTCCAGCATAAAAACTTTCAAGCAACTCGAATAATGTCCTATACATTAAGGAAACCAAGTACCAGCAGTACTCGCGAATAAAGTCTGCAACTACTGTGGAAAGAAAGTTGACTTATTCAAGGCTGTTGCCCTGACGACAAGGGGCCTCGACCTCAGAGAGATAGGGGGCGTCAAATTGAAATTGAACCCTACTCTCCCCCGTTGCAAGGCATGATGGGATATGAATAGCTCTGAAATGAAAATCACAACTATTACCCCGTGCAGAGATAGGACTGAAGTGAGAAATGCAGGTTTACAACGTGTGTTTGTTTTATAGCTGAATATAATCATCAGGAAAAAATGGGGCATTCCGCCAAATTTGAAATGCATTACAATTTGGAAAATGTCAATATTTTCACCAGGATCAGTTTCAAATACATATTAATTCAAATCACAGAAGTTGGTTTTGTTTGTTTTTCCAAATGCATTGCAGTAAAAAAAAAAAAAGAATCAAGGCTTGGCTATTCTTCTAAAAGAATGGAATTCCTCGGCGTGACATTTCGTCCGTGAAGAAGGCAAAATAAAAGAGATGAACGCGGTGACAAAACGGGTCCCTTGTTAAATGTTACGAGTCAATCACAGTTAGCCACAATGGCACCAACCTTCTCCCCTCTCCCGGCCGCCTCTCTGTCCTACTTTCTATGACACCCCTCAGCAAAGGAGAAAAGGAGAGCAGTGTCTTGCTGGTGTGCGCGTCTGCGTGCGTGTGTGCGCGTGTGTTTGTTAAGACCTCCATCCGCATTTTCATTACAGCGTGAACGACAGCCATCTTGTGCCGATCTGCCCGGGGGGAGTGGGACAGAGTGTGACGACTGCCTGTTCTCACTCCACCTCTCCCAGCACTTTGTCACTGACTGATAACTGACTCTCTTAACTCCTCACGCCCACGTAAAAAGGACTTCATTATTTCTACTTGAGTTGATGAGCAGACACGACTCAAGCAGACGTCGTTTGTGAGCTTCAGACACATACAGGGTCAAGGGGCATCTTGCTCAATGATGCCCAGAAGTTATGCTGGGGACAGGCGACACGATTTTAGAACTCGTACATGATTTCAAAATCATGAGAAACAACGCCATGTGACGAGTAAACGTTGCATGGTTTGTTCCTGTATCACGTGGGGTGAAAAGAATTAAACGCTCTGGCCAACCAACTAAAAAACCCAAATCTCCTCAGATCCTAGCAACACACCTCGCACGCATCCAATAAAAAAAACAACAACAAGTCACATCAATCCGGAAAAACACAAAACCACCAATTTTATTCAAAAGAACACTTGAGTGACAGGATCACTCAAACACTCAGAGAAGACCCATTTCCGCGACAATTATTAGGATTCTAAAAGTTATTATAATAGACAAATTATAGAAAAACAAATGTTGACAGCTTTCGACGGATTTGAGTGATATTGGAGGATATTACTCCATCCACAAATTCAAAGGGGTAAAGGGGATAATTTCGTGAGAGAGAGAGAGGAAGCGAGAGCGAGAGAGAGAGAGAGAAATATTAGCAGGCAAAAAATCTAACAAGGGGAACAAGGGTAAGCCTGGCAGGTGTAGCTAATCATTGGCTAATGGCTAATTGGGCCAACCAAACAAATCCAGTCACAATAGGAAGAGAGGCAACAAAGAAATGAACAAAGAATCAAAGGTTTCAACACAGAGTTCAAACAATAGACGTACGACACAAGAATAATATTAAGCTTTTCAAGCAAAGGCCTTTTGAAAGGTTAAACTGGAGATGTTAATTTGGTTGGACATTTAGGTTTCCTGCATACTCATTTTGTGGATTACGTCACGCTTTAACTGGATTACGGATTTATTCTTTTGTGGATTAAGGATTAATGTTCTCACCCATCATCAACAACACCCTTGGTGTGAGGTAAGATGATTCTTCAGTATAGCTTGGTGGAGATTTAGATAGTGTATTTGGTGGGACATTTTATAGGATTTCACAGAGTATATGTAGTCTCTCTGTTGAGCTATTACTCGCGGTCAAAGTTAAACGCTCAGCTGCAATGGAGGAACATTTCTGACACTTTGTATAAAGGCCTTATTTTGCATGCTGAACATTTTTGCCTTTCGGACCTAAAACGTCCTTATCTATTTATTTCTGTACAGTAAAAGTTTTGGGAAAACTCCAAATGACTCCTTCTCAGAAACCACAAGGGCAAATGACAAAATATGTTTGATAAATGCTCTATCGATACATCTATTTAAAAACATTTTAAGCGTCCTCTAATGCAGAAATCGAAATGTTGAAACATTCTACCAGTCACGTTCCCACTTCTACACTACACGCCTAGCATCCCTACATGAGCCTTAGCGGTTCAAGATTACTCTCAGCCTCAGTTCACTGTTTCAGAAGTGTGCTGACAATACATCTTCCCATATGCCTTGTGTACTTGCCTGTGTAATGTTGTAATCGAGCACATCGACATATTTATTAGGCTCACTGTTAATTTGTGTCTGTTTTCCTTTCCATTGACTCGGGGGACAAGATGAAAAGGTTGATAATATCTGTTTTTTGACTCGGTCTAAAGCCTCACCGAACTGCTGAGGCATCTCCGAGAAAGAAACGGTTATTATTTGTGATGGTTAAAGCAGAACACAAAGCATATTTAGCATTAATGATATTTCCGATCAGTGGTGGCATCTCCTCTGGTTGTGTTTAATACAGGTTGGAACTCAAAACTTCAGAATAATCTGTGCTGAGAGACTTGGGCCGCTGGCAACCCTTGATCAATTTTCCACAACTTGTTTGTTTGTGTCATTATGCAATGTGTTGGCTTAATTTGTTTTGCCATAATTATTTAATTAGCAAGGAAAAGTTCCCGACCAGAAATCACTGCGACGGATCGTAATGAAAGCGCGGAAAGTTCAGCGTGGGGAAATTAATAAGTTTGAAGCTGCATTCAAATTATTTAGCAGACGCATTTATCCAAAACAACTCGACATTGATTCAGAGACGGATGATTACAGGGCAGGTAGGGCTT
This sequence comes from Gadus morhua, assembly GCF_902167405.1. NCBI lineage: Eukaryota > Metazoa > Chordata > Actinopteri > Gadiformes > Gadidae > Gadus > Gadus morhua. The sequence goes on from NC_044064.1 coordinate 11,690,784, forward strand.
AGGGGCATCTTATTCAAGGATGCCTACAGGTGGACTGTGGATGTGGGGATCGAACCTAGTACCCTTCGGCTGGCAGTCAAACAGCCTTACCAATTCACTACCCTACTGCCTCAGATTAATAGCCCATGTGTGTCATTCTTAGAAGTACTCGGCCTGCCGTGGTGCTGTTGATTCGATTTTCAGTGGTCATGCCAACACTATTCCTCCCTGGTTGGCTCAACAAACGAGTAGCTTGTAGCTACTTGTCATGGTAACATGCATAAGCTCGTATCTGCTTTCCCACTGTCTCGTGGCGACTCCTCCGTCTAGTGTTGAGGTAGCTTAGAGAAGCTCCCCAGCATGCTACCCGTGCTAGGCTCCATTAGCCTCGCTGTCGGTGCTCTTTTTTTTTTATTATTTTTAACTCTCATCCCAGGCGTTACAAAAAAAAAAACATCACAGCTCAGTCAAAGACACACACACACACACACACACACACACACACACACACACACACACACACACACACACACACACACACACACACACACACACACACAGCGGAAGGATTTGTCGGGCTCTGCTCTATGGCTCTTTCAGAGGGGGGTTTCAACCATAAATTCGCCTCCGCACATTCATTACCCCGCTACGCTTGTAAGCAAGTACATCCAAAATAGTTGCACAGAGCCCTGGTGTGGTGTTGTTCGCTGCTTCCCTGCGGCAGGCCACCGTGCCACCGGTTCCTTCCTGGCTTGTGCACGCCAGGCGACGAGACGTATAGAAATGGAATGCGCGGCGTCATTCGCTGTCCAATTAAATGGCGCCGTCAATCGTAACGCTTATCAACGCCGCTCACATTTTCTCATTACTCGCTGCTGACCGTTTGTGTTAATCCATAGTGTGTGTGTGTGTGTGTGTGTGTGTGTGTGTGTGTGTGTGTGTGTGTGTGTGTGTGTGTGTGTGTGTCCCTCCTTGTAGGGCTCATCTTGGACTACGTCACACAACGGGTTACAAATATTTAGTGTTTTTTTTTTAAGCTTTCACCACAGGGCTCTTAGTCACTGAAACATCCGTCTGTAGCCCGATATACTATACATATAAACATCTATACACTGTAAACTGTAAACCAGATGAGTGTGTGACTGTCTGTTTTGGGGGAGGGAGTTTCAGTGTCCGATGTGTGCGCTGCGCCATGCATGGCTTTTGTTGTTGTTTGGGGTTCGCCTCACACCAGCCATGTGTCAGCCCTGAGTCCTGTCTGCTGGCCGGGTCGTTAGCGGACCGCCCTGAAACACCAGCTGTCAGCCCGACACATGCGGCCTCGACTTTTGTGCTATCACGCTGCCACGGCGACAAGTCATGGCTGTGTGCGTCTGTGTACGCGTGTGTGTTTTGCCTTCTCTATACGTGTGTTTGTGGGTGCACGACAAAGAAACGAGTCCAGAGCAAGGGATTGTCTGCTGCTTGCGCATCATCTAGAGAATGTTTATTTGTGAGTGTGGGCGTGTGCGCAAATTAGTGCAAGGGCAGGGTTACCTTAGGGGGGGTGAGTGGACAGAATGAGGCGTTAGATGAAGGCAAATACGAAGAAAGGAAAATGCTGATGTAGAGGAAGAGTACATGCGACAAGAAAAAGCCAGACAGACAGACAGACAGACAGACAGACAGACAGACAGACAGACAGACAGACAGACAGACAGACAGACAGACAGACAGACAGACAGACAGACAGACAGACAGACAGACAGACAGACAGACAGACAGACAGACAGACAGAGATATGAGAGAGATATGAGAGAGAGATAAGAGATTCCCGATAAGGCTACGATTGTGGCTGCATTAAAGGGCCTCTATTTTACTACCAGGTGTAATGCATTACAAACTTCGGAGCCTGTTGTGATGTCACACGTGGGCGTGTCCTCCCACATGAGTGATGGATGGATCAGCCCACCAGCATACCCACTGGACTGTACCATCTGGTAGGGCTGATCAATCTATCATGCATCTGTGCGGTAAATTAGGGGGTTTTAATTATCTAAATAAAGAATATAATTCAAAGTGTGTAGAACCATTATCGAGGGGGTATAACGAAATTACTGAGTTTTTTTTAGAGATGGGGAGCGCCACGGCAAAGTGGAGGGATTAAACTCTGTAGAAATTTAGAATGCTGGTGTTTTATTCAATCAGTTTATTTATTCATGGGCGAGTTTGTCTGTTGCAAACGGAATCCAAAACGAGCTTAATTACTTCAGTCGTAAACAGCAAATGAGAACCACCATATTTTTCTGGGCCAAGTACTAAATGGTGTTTAGTCGGCTCTGAAGTATGAATTATTTTTTTTCCTAAACATCCTAAGCCATGAGAGAGGGCTGGGGAGAATGCTTATACTGCTTATCACATAATCGTGCTTTTACAAATCTTGTTTTTGGGTTTGAGGAGAGCACTTGTGCACTGTTGACAACAGTAGGCAACATTCTCGATAAGTGGACGTTCAACTTGACAGACGGACACGTTGTTTTTCCCAGTTGACAGAACAGAAGCATTGTGAATCGCAGTGTTTCTGTCCGAAATCTACCCGACCGAAAAGCGTATGACTGTTTCAATACTTCCTATTGGCTCCTATCTGGATTCAGCTCTGTGTGAACCAATCAGGTTGAGAGAGAGAGAGAGAGAGAGAGAGAGAGAGAGAGAGAGAGAGAGAGAGAGAGAGAGAGAGAGAGAGAGAGAGAGAGAGAGAGAGAGAGAGAGAGAGAGAGAGAGAGAGAGAGAGAGAGAGAGAGAGAGAGAGAGAGAGAGAGAGAGAGAGAGAGAGATGACGAGAGTGCTCTAATGGTAAGTCATGAGTCAGACTCACAGCCAGGGTCCGTGTTGCTGACTCACTCCGGCCCCCTTGCAGGATACAGCTCCCCCCCCCCCCCCGGAGGCCAACTGTCCAGTCACCGTGGTTACCAACTGAAAAAAAAAGAAATGGAAAAAGGCAACCCAAGGCGCTTTTATCTGGCTTTCTGTTTCCCCCCAGATAAAAAAAAGGAAATCAAGTAGCACTTCCTTCTGCATGAAGAGGCGCATGTCTATATCCATCACGGCGTTCGCACGCTCAATCACAAGCGAGGGGATATGATAATGTAGAGGAAATGCTATGGATGGAAGTGTGGCGTTTTCCATATGAAAGGTTAGCTAGGAGCGCCGCGCAGCTGTTTCGCCGCTCGCCACGCAGCTGGCCCGCTATTTTCGGTAGGCTGCTGGAGGGGAGATGACGCCCTGTCGACGTTGACGGACAGACCTTGAGTGACAGCTGTCCCTTCACCACCTCCCCCCCCCCCCCCCCCCCTCCTCTCCGTTCATCCATCCTCAACCCTGGTACAAATTCTTTCTTTCACCATCGAGTTCGGGGCCAGGTGTCTCTTGTACTGTGTGTGCGTGTGCGAGTGTGTGTCCGTGCGTCCGTCCGTCCCCTGGCCATCTAATGGAATTCATCACTGTTCCAGATCGAGGTGACGCAGCACCCGTTTAGGGGTCTGTGTGGATCGATGGCAGGCCACGGGGCCCGGCGTGAGGAGAGCTCGGCAAGGATTCTACGGCTCTCTCTGTCGCTCTGTAGCTGTCCTTCCCATCCCTCTCTTTCCCTCCTCCTTTTTTCTTCTATCCTCTTTCCTTTCTTCTCCCCTTCTGGTCATTTCCCAGTCTGTCTCTTTCTGTTCTCTCCTGTCCTCCTCCGTCCCTCTTCTCCCCTTCTCCTCTTTTATCCATTCTCTCTCCTCAGCTTCTAGCTCCCCTCCTTTCTCTCTCCCCTCCTTTATTTCTTCTCTTCCCCCCCCCCCCCCCCCCCCCCCCCCCTCATCTTTCTCATGCTCTGCCCCCTCTCTGTCCCTCTCCCTCTCCCTCCCTGTCATACTTGGGGCAGCTTCACATACGTGTGTGTGTGTGTGTGTGTGTGTGTGTGTGTGTGTGTGTGTGTGTGTGTGTGTGTGTGTGTGTGTGTGTGTGTGCGTGTGCGCAATTGTCTATTTTGAGGTTTTCTTAGACCTCTGATAAAAAAATACCTCCCATGACCTTGGACATTCCATATGCTTCCGCGACCGCCGCGCTGATGCTAGGCTACACACAAACAACATGCAAACAAACAAACACACACGCAAACACACACACAGGGTTACGGAGGCACCTGTGGGGTGAAAGCCATAATACCTTTGCGCATTCACGGTGGCCAACCTTTATCGATCATTTTGCGGGACGTTAACAAAACAAGATATGGAAACAGGAGAGAGGGAGAGGAAGGTTTTGGCGAGGGCATGAACAGCCCGTTGTGCTATCAAATAAACTTGAGAGGGAATAAAGCGCAAACGTCTTTTCCTACCTCACGCTACAGGTGTCTGTCCTTAGAGGCAGTGTGGGAGGATAAACACATTTGGGCAGGGAAATGTTCCAGACTAAGTATCCGACCACATAATCAAACTGTTTATGTAGCCATATTCAAACCTATTTCACCCAACGGATGCTTTTAGTTTTTGTCACTTAAAAAGCACCTTGTTGTTGTTTCTAAGCATAACTGCCTTATCCCTTGCTAAACAGAAATGGGGGTCTTTTAGTGTTTTGGAGCACATTTTAGCACGGTGAGTCCATTTATTAAATCGTTCAAGCAGGATTATACAATGGCTGTTTACAGTTTCAGAGCGAAAATTACTGTTCAGAGAATAATCTTGTCTGTGATTAGCAACTTCACTATATAATTGACCTTGAAATCATTCGAATGTGGCAGTGCTGGCCTTGTGTGTCGCTGTAATGCTCTTATTTTGAAATTGAAATATGTCTGCAAGCCTTAGCATTACAGTTAAGCAAAAAGGATTAAAACACTTTCTTCTTCAAAGACTGGATCTTCATCAATTGGACCCAAGTTTGTTTATGGTGGAGAGCTAACTTGAGATGCTGGACAGTTTGATATGAAAATGACAAAAAACACGGCTTAAGTAATAAGTGAAAATCACAAGCAATGTTTATTCAAAGATACAGATTTTCCTATTGTAGAACATACTCGTTGATTGGTTCATGTTTCGAGTGGGAAACGACAGAAGTCTTCCCATCGGTTGTCAGATTGATGCCGGCTGTTATGCGCTAGACCTACCGCACTCATTATTAGCCGCCGGGCAATCAGCCCGTGACCCAATGTCTGTCCCTACGTGGTGCACTGTACTCGAAGCATGTACCTAATCTTTCCCTGGGTGAGGGCAATCTCACTTATCTATGGGGTTAGGTGCGAAGTACTCACCGCAGGTCCACAGCCACCGTAGGCGAACAGCGCTCGCTTTTGACACGCCGCGCCGGCACCTCGTCTCCAGGCGACCGTTTGAATCCCGCCGTTCAGTTTCCCACTGCATTGACCACTAAAGTCGAAGCCTCTTGACAGAAAGGTGTGTCCTTGGTGTCCGGTCCTATCACTCCGAGTCTCACCTGGAGAGACTCTCTAATCAGAGTCACACTTCCTGAGACTCACCTGCAGACTCAGCTGTTGCCATTCACAGCTAATGAGCACCTCAACACTGCCCCCTCTGTGTGGGGAGGGCGGAGGGGACCATCAGCGCACTGAGCTCTACTGTGATCCCAACACCGGCACACAGTGAGTCCACCCCTTCCCCACTTTGACAACGGAAACTTGTATCCAAAGTGACTAACAGATACAGACACAGAACACCACGGAGCAAGGAGGGGCTGATGGGATGTCTGGCTCCAGGATGGCCTACAGCTAGACCGGCTACACGGGGGGGGGGGGGGCAACCTAAAGCATCCTGCTCCCTGTTTAAACCCTTCAGACCTCTCTAAAGCCGCCTCCACGACGCTATGCTAGTTTAATAACAAGACCCCCCCCCCCCTCTCCCAGCCACAATACCCCTCCCCCCCCTCCCTGAGTGAGTGATCTCTGCGGTTGTTCTGGAGCTGGTTCTACCGGGAGCTCTCCGGCTCCCCAAGGTGCAGCGCAGCCACACAAATCCTTTATGGCAGCCATATTTTGCCACAGGGAAGGAGGAGGGAGGGTGTGTGTGTGTATGAGGGGGGGGGGGGTGTCGATGGCAGAACGACACAGTAGAGAGAGAGAGAGAGAAAGGGAGAGAGGGGGAGGGGGGGCAGAGGCCTAATCGGCCCAGTAAATCAACGCTGTCTCCCGCCCGCGGTTGTCAAACACTTACGACGTGTGTGTGTGTGTGTGTGTGTGCGTGTGTGTAACTTGTAGTCATTTATATATGTGTGTTCTTTATTGGTGTGGGTGTTGGTTGGAGTAATTTTTATGTGTGTATGTGTGTGTTCTTTAATAGCTTGCTTGTGTTTGTCTAAGTCGTAGTCATTTCTATGTGTGTGTTCTTTATTAGTCGGTAGTGTGTTGGTGTTGGTTGAGGTCATTTATAAGTGTGTGTGTGTGTGTGTGTGTGTGTGTGTGTGTGTGTGTGTGTGTGTGTGTGTGTGTGTGTGTGTGTGTGTGTGTGTGTGTGTGTGTGTGTGTGTGTGTTAGTCTGTTTGTCTGTGGATCTAAACTGTAGTCATTCATATACATATACGTGTATATGTGTATGTGAGTTTGTCCCTGTGAGGTTAAACTAAATGCTCCGTAGTTGTGTATGTGTATTTGTTGTTTGTATGTTACTGTGTCTGTATACAAGCTGCTCAAACTAATTGCTCCTAGTGGGATTCATAAAGTTGTATTGTATTGTATGGTAAACTGCTGAGGTCCATACTCTTCCTGTAGAAAAGCCTTGTCCCGTCGCCTCACAACCCATGTCAGTCCCTAGATACAACAGAGGGCTTCTCTTTCTGCACAGCGAGCCGCCGTCTTCGCCAGGGGCCCCGCCGCCGCCGCACGGGCCCCTTCACTCGGCAACGCGTGACTCAGAATCCGTCAGCTCGTCGGCGGCAAAAAATAACGACCCCATCCCCTCGCGCTCTGTGGCTCCACACTCACCCATCGCCGCCGGGGACGTCCCGCGGAGGGCAGGGGGATGAGGGGGGGGGGGGGGGACGAGAGGGGTGAGGAGGGGCGGGGGGGGTTTTGGGTCAGCGCTTGTCAGCCCCTCGATCAGCTCCCGGCGGCGCCTTGCCTGGCGAGGGCTAAGACTATATTTCACCTCCCCCGTTAAGGGCCCCCAGGCTGGGTCGCCGTGGCGATAAGAGAGCGGCAGCGGGGGGGGGGGGGCGGCGCGTGACGGGACGTTGTCACACTCTGGTGTCGCGCTCTCTGCCCTCAGCCGCGCAGGAGGAAGAGGAAATACCGTGAAGCAGCGCTGCTCCCCGAGCGCCGCTGTCTTTAGAACGGGGGGGGGGAGCGTGTGTTTATTTCGGAGCGGGTAAAAGTGCGCCGTACCCAGAGTGCTTAGTTGAGGATGGAAAGGCAAGAGCACGTGCGAGAATGAGCGAGCAAACGCACACGCGCCCGAACACGCACACGTGCATGCACACACACGCACGTATGCTCACACGCACACTCACACGGCCCCCCACACGCACACATGCACACACACACACACACACACGCACAAGCACACACACAGACTTCATGCTTTGTTTGGAAAGGGCACAGGCACTTACCGCCTTATGCCCTTTCCATAAAGTGGGATATACAGTAGTATAGCTCATAAGGTCACCACCCTCTGTTTCTTCCCTCTTCTGTATCTCAGCCATAACTAAATAATGAGCCATAATGAATCGCCAACCTAAATGTAATGCGTATCATTGTTAAAGTAGCTCCCGGAAGACATTACAGAAATATGTGTTTTCCTTTTATTAAATTAGGCTACAACGTGGAAGCTTTTTAAAAGATATGAAACGGCGGTACCGCAAACTGCTTCTATACCACCTTTTAGCTTGGAAGAAGAAACTCTTAAGCGGTTGTACTGTCTGATTCAATACACTTTATTCATTAGAACCCAGACGCCCCCATATACACACGAGGACAACAAGCGAGACCGCAGGGAAAAAAAACGCCGTCAAACATGTCGTATCCAACGAAGTTTCTACCGGTGCCCACTGCCTCGGCTCACAACCCGCATCGTTTCACCGAGGACACGGCAGAGTGCCGCGTTACCCCGGACTACCGCTCCTCGTCGCGTCTCCACGCACCATACAGTCCTCTTTGACGAGCATCCCCGACCCTCGTTGAATATTCATGAGCCCCCTCAATCACCTACCGCCACCCCTACCACCAACGCCGCCGCCAGCACCTCATCGTATTGCGGATGCGGGGCCGTCCGCCTCAACCGCCGCCGTTCCCTGAGTCGTCGCAATCACCGTTCGCTGATTTATCACCGCCTCGGCGCCACATGATTACACCCGACGCACCGTATATCCCCACCCGCGTAATCTAGACCCCCCCTCCCTCCGGCCTCCCCCCACCCGGCTCCCGGTTACCAAGAAGTAATATTACAGGTAGACGCCGCATGTTGTTTCAATCTTCCAGCCCCTCAAGTCCCCCCCCCCCCCCCCCCCCCGCCCCTTTATCTGACGTCTGGAGTGAGGTGAGGTGGCGGGGGAATGAGGAGGGGGAGGGGGAGGGGAACTGTCAATTTTCATCTCGGTCCTTATTATTTCTGAGCAGTTATTGAAACTAACCCCCTCACACAACGGACACGCATACAAACTCACAAACACACACACACACACACACACACACGCACACCGTGGCACCTGCCCCTCCCAGGGAGAATCTCCATAATGCGCTCCCGTTTGGCGCTGCCTGCAATCCCATGAGCAGGGCTCATATTAGATCTCTTGGGCCGTTAAACTCCTACTCAGAGGCATGCGTGATGGATGGATGTAGGGGGGCTTAGGTGTCAAGCTGCTGGGTAGAGACCAGCCACACACACACACACACACACACACACACACACACACACACACACACACACACACACACACACACACACACACACACACACACACACACACACACACACACACACACAGGGCCGTAGCACCAAATCCTGGTGGGGGGGGGGGGGGGGGGGGGGGTGTGACTGGCCAAAAGGTAACATTTATTTTTTTTTGTTTTGTTTTTTGTCATGGGCCCCCCCTCTGCCTTGGGCCCCCCCACAACTGTCCCCGCAGTCCCCGCAGTCCGACGGCCCTGCACACACACACACCACACATCGGCTCCGTGGTATGCCGGTTCCTCCCTGCTATAGCGTCTCCGTCCAGTCTTTCCTCTGTCGATGGTTCTCTGTCGCGGTGTCTCGTGTTGTACACTGTCCTGGCTGATCGCTGCCTTCTGTTTTCATTTGGGTTTATTCAGTCGCTTGGGGCGCATGAATCAACGATTCGTGGACATAAGTAAATGCAGTAATAAGCAATAATTTAGTGCATTATAGGTGTAAGGGTTAGGTTTGGTTGCCCTTACACCTTGGTTGGTTAATGCTTTTCTAAAAGGTAGGGCTGATCCCAAGTCAGTAGGAGGTGACGGGAACAAATGATGATCACGATGCCGATTGCTGGTGCTTGTAAAGTTGAATCTCTGAGGTATTTTTATAATTCACAGAATAGAACGCATTGGTAAATAAGGCCATTCGCTAAGGGCATCTTATCATGCATTGTAGGCTTTGTCAAAGGTGTTGATCTCAATACAACTTAGGTGGGGCACCACAAACAGCATTATGTGGAGGGGACATCAGTAATATCCCCAACGTGTATAAAAAAAAAACTACAGACTCACAGCCATTAATAGTAGCTTAAAATATATATTAAGGAACCACTCTCAGGACATCACAATACATAGTTAACTATTGTACAGAGCCATGCATCCACAATTCAGCAGCATTCATTTTCTGCAAATAAGCACTGAAGTATTTTGTGCTAATCGTATGCACAACGATTTCTTGCTTTATTGGTAAATTATGCGTGCACTGTGAATTGTTTTGTATGACGGTTTAGGTTGTTGGGGGCGATGGTCGAGGCCTCCACTTACACTCTCTGCTGCCTGCTCTAGTCGAGGCTCCAAAGTATAGCCCACTGACCAATTACAGTTGAGTGCGGTCTTTGTTCTTATTCTATTTTATGTTCTTATTCTAATCTTGATCTCAGTGATTTATGGTGTACACTTTATGTAAGTTACCCCTGGTAACTCCTGGGTTTGTCCTTGTTGGTTTGCAGCGCTTCACGCTTCGGGTTTCCACTTATCCCCTTCTGTTGATTATTTCGTTCATCCAAAACAAACAAAGACAATCCAAAGTGTCTGTTGTGTACAAGAGAGCATGTGATCCGTCCTGAACAGCTCGTGTCTCCACCAGTGTTAATATCAGCGCTAACGCGGATACGGCTGTCATCGTTTCCACCTATTACTGCATTAACTGTGTTAATCAACAGTTATAAATGCACCCTCATCGTTAAGTGTTTTGCGATGCTTCTATCCAAAGTGACTCTCGGTGAACTGAGATGGATCTGAGGGAGGAGGAGGCAGGCGGGGCCGTGTCGGTCTTCGGAAGACGTCCAAATCACCTGGCGAACACATGGGGAAGAAGATGATTGCAAATAAATGTTATCCCTACAGAAGGCCAGTCGATTTCCTGTGTGTGTTGTGGTGGTTTAGTGTGTGTGTTGGGGTGATTTTTTTTTGTGTGTGTTTGTGTTTTTGTGTGTGTGTGCACACATGTCTCTTTGCTCGCTCTTCTTGTTCCGTGAGACGCCTATCATCGTTCACTCACAATCCCACGGGAGCTGGGGGGGGAAACAAATTAAGCAATCCACAGTCTCTCTCTCTCTCTCTCTCTCTCTCTCTCTCTCTCTCTCTCTCTCTCTCTCTCTCTCTCTCTCTCTCTCTCTCTCTCTCTCTCTCTCTCTCTCTCTCTCTCTCTCTCTCTCTCTCTCTCTCTCTCTCTCTCTCTCTATTGAGACCCTGGGTGGTTGATGGAGCTCTGTGCGGGGTCCCACGAGAGTGCCGTAAAATGAAATATCTTCCCACTGAAAAAACACTCAACTTACCCCCAACAACCCCCCCCCCCCCAATCACACAAACACTCTCAAACACACACACACACCCACTCGGACTCACTCTCTCCCTGCCACCGTCTTGGGGATACGCCGTGAGGGGTTTGTCATGGAAACGTGACTTCCAGAATGCTTTGTCACGTCGCAGGTCACTACCAGCGCCAAAGCACCCCACCTCACCATCACCACTGGTACTCCATTTTGTCACCTTTTAATTGGAAGCCCTTAATATTTAAACAGGATTGGCTCTGGAAGATCGTTCACACCCCGAGGGGAACTGTGCGGAAAATGGTGGCTGGCTTTTTATTGAGCTCATTTTGTTACGTCTGGAATTCTAGATCCATCTTCTGTTTTTGTACTGTTCTGTCTTTATGTTTTACCATAGATCCTGCTCTATTGTCACTTCTTCCCCAATGCATTCAAGAATGATTGCATGCAATCAACTTGCTATGGAAAAATGTGTATTTCATGTAATGTTTGATTAGCTTTTTCAGATCTCACTGTATTTAGAGGTTAATCAAAAAAAATCTCGATGTTCTGGTATTTTCTTTAAATTGAACCTCAAACTTACCGACATACTAAGTACGTTTCAGATTCAGCAAACTTCCTCCTTGTAAATTGGTTATTCTCATAGTTCAACCTTGGCAAATTCTGACGTGCAATTTCATAACCTTTTGACCAACAGCAAAACTCTGTTCTCTGTTTCCGTTGCCCGCTGAGGATGCTGCCGCAGCAATCATGATACAGGAGAAGATATAATCTCATTCTCCGTTCAGAATCCTTCAAAATGGCAAGGTAACTTTAGCTCGTCACAGCCAATTTGAGGGGTTTTACAAAAGTGTGTTTAGGGAGAAGGTCAGACAATTACCTCCATCGATCAAACCCCCAAAATGGATGTTACACCCTTGTGACTTCTCTTGGAATGTTCTCTCTCTCTCTCTCTGTCGCTTATATTCCAAACTACTCCAAACCGAAAACAATAAATTCCTGAAATACTGAGGACGACAATATTTTATGGATTCTTTATTTTTACAGCTTCTAATATTGATCTTTATTAATTTCTTTCTATTTCGCAGTCTCCATCTTTGTCTCTGTCTCTGTCTCTGCCTCTTTCTCCCTCTCTCTCACCTTCTCGTGGTTCATTGGGGAAACAAAACTGTGGTGAGTACAGATGGATTAAGATAGCTGAGTAGGGGATAACCGATTGACCTTTTTACACAGAATAATCGGGGGAACGCTATTTCATTTGCGGAGGCAGGAAGACGCGTTGGAGTTGGTGGATCTGCAAAAGGTCAAATATACAGTGATTATTAAACTGACCGCAGACTACTTATGTTATTACATCACCGGCTGATTGGAGGGCCACTCTCTGTGTGTACAGAAAACATTTCTAACTGCAGGAGCACATTTATCAGGTCATCTCAACAATTTACTCTATTGTGTGTTTTCAAGAACAGATTAGAATATTCAGATTAGATGTACTCTATCCATCCCAGACAGGACATGGTTGAGGGGTTACAGCAGAATTAAGGAATACATTTTGTCCAAAAGAAAAAAATAATAAGAAAGAAAAAATACGAAAATAAATAAAGGTACTATTATAAATGGAAGAAAGTAAACCTTATTGACAGTTGAAGTAAACATTATTGACAGTATCCTACATTATTGACCTCAAATAGTCGTGAAGACTTTGTGTGTGTGTGTGTGTGTGTGTGTGTGTGTGTGTGTGTGTGTGTGTGTGTGTGTGTGTGTGTGTGTGTGTGTGTGTGTGTGTGTGTGTGTGTGTGTGTGTGTGTGTGTGTCTAAAGTGACAGAGTGGCGAAAGAACGCCTGAACCTTGGCCATCAGCTGTCTCTTTATGAGGCAGCGTTTCACGGTCACCTGCTCTCCTCCATCTCTTTGTCCTCTGATGTCTATTGTTTTGGACAGACATTGTCCGGGCAGGCTCAAGCCAACACATCACGTACCCCGGCTCCCAAATGGTCTCATTATAACCCACTTTGGTCTATTCTAGTGTCTATAGAGCAGATAGTGTGAAGGGCCGAAGGTGTTGCGAATCATAATCGAGAGGTACTGGATTCGATCAGAAATGATCCCAGAACCAGTTGAACCGACAATGTAGCTTTTATATACCATTTTCTTTATTTTTTATGGATTTGGTTTGGTTTGTTCTCCATCCTCATCGGCACACCACATCAGCTCCGCTCCTCCTACATCACCAATATCACTTTCTCTGGCCAAAACATTCCCCCTTCCACATCTTTCACCAACCTGGGTGTTAAAATGGACCAGCAACTGAACTACGGCACCCACATCAATCACCTCCGCAAGTCTGCATTCTACCACCTCAAAAACATTGCCAAACTCCGGCCTACACTCACCCAGGCAGATGGAGAGAGGCTCGTCCACGCCTTTGTCTCCTCCAGGTTGGATTACTGCAGTGCACTCCTCATCGGGAATCTCTTGCAAGAGCATCCAGAAGCTCCAGTACATACAAAACAGCGCTGCCTGGATCCTGATGAGGGTGCGCAAATATGAACACATCACCCCCATCCTCAAATCCCTTCCCTGGCTCCCTGTCGTATTCAGAATTGAACACAAGGTCTCCCTCCTCACCCACCAGTGCATCGACGGACATGCCCCCCCCCCCCCCCCCCTACCTCCAGGAGCTCCTCACCCCCAACATCACCTCACCCACCCTTCGCTCTGCATCAGCAAACACCCTCAGACCACCTAAGACCAAGATCCGCACCATGGGCGATCGGGCTTTCTCCGCTGCTGCACCAAGACTATGGAACGCCCTCCCTGACCACCTGAAGGCCCCGCAGACTGCAGCTGTTTTTAAACTAAACCTTAAGACTTATCTTTTTAAAAAAGCCTTTTGCTAATTTCTCTTTTACTGAATTTAAAGTTTAAGAGAGAAAAAGGGGTTGTTAAAACATATAATGCACATATGTATTATATGTTTTAACAACCCTTTTTTCTCTCTTAAACTCTGTAGCACTTTGAGATTTTTTGCTCTACAAATAAAGTGTATTATTATTATTATTATTCATTGTTAGTCTAGAAATGGCAATAATTGCGCCCAGTTTGTATATTGTTGTTTGGTGGCAACATCTCTTGAATAAGGACAGGTGGAAAATAATGGCCATTTCGAGCGAGGGCTTCATTGTTTTGAAATCTTGTTTCATTTGAATTGTTTGTGCTTCTTGAATTCATTTTTCACACTAGTAATTGGGCCCGGGAATTGTTTGAATAAAACTTAAACCGAGGAAAAGACATTGCGTTTTGTGTCTCAGTAATTATTAATGATTCATCGATATTGATCTTTAACATGTTCAACTACCGGTGAAGAAAAAGATTTAATTTGCAACTCTAGTATTCACAGTGAGTGTCCCTGAATAAAAGTACCTACTCCATGACTAAAGTAGTGACATATAAATAGACATCATGATGCCCCTTCTGCCTTGACCACTGTGGCCCGAACCTCGCCTTCACAGAGTCAAAATGTTTCATCATCTTCAACCACACTCCTCTCTCCATGGTGAAAAACGCAAAGCAAGCGCTCCTCTGCTGCCCTGAGGCTGAAGTGTTCCCTGACAACACTCACAGCACCATCCACGGCCAGATGTTCCCCTGCGCTAAGTGGTCGCAGTGTAAAAACTCCAACTCCGACTAATGCGTTATAAGCACACTCACAGTAGCAGCTGGCGCCCCTTCCTACCAACATAAAGCATAGTTGTGCAGAACCGGCATGGGGCCCTATTACGCTTTAAACCCTCCACTCCCCCCCCCCCCCTCTCTCCTCTGGGATGGGGGTCCTCCTGATGAAGGCTTAAGGACAGGCGGCTGGTGGGATGAACCACGGATCCAAAATGGCCTCCAGATGGTTCCGTGTGCCGCCGTCGCCTGTCTAGTAAGCCCTTCAGACAGCCACCGGTTGTGCGCGATCTTTTGTTTAAGCCTTTCCTTCATTTCTAATCGTTTTACTCTTGTTTTCCCGCCTGTGAATGTTTTGCAGGGTGTTCTTTTTCTTAAGCTTGCGACGTAAATGTTTTATTTAAAATGGTTTGGCAAAGGTTTTTGTGAGAGCGTGCCGAGAGGTTGCTATCAAGTGCTTTTAGCAGCAGGGTTTTGATGCCCAGGGCCTAGTGAAACGCTGATGCCCTTCTGAACACTACCTCAAAGAAAACACAGCATGGCTTCCTTATGAATACAAGCTGAGTGCCGGTATTGGTGCTAGTTGTAGAGGTCTTTGTAGCGGTGGCAGTTAAGGTAGTGGTAATCATCACTGAAAATGACAGACGCAAACCGTCCATCCTACTCTCCCAAAACGGTGAACCCAGAGTGTGGATCGACAGAAACCCGATCATGGTTCACCTAAATTAAACTACAGCCTTCAGTACCAAGCAAAAGCACCGGTTACTATTTCTACAGAGTCATCTAGCAGACACTTTTGAGAGTGAGGGCATCTTAGTCGAGGATACCTACAGGTAGAGTGGCCATTAAGGCCAGGCCTCTTCTACTTGGAGATCCAACACTCTCACACCCTCTCCCCCCCTGCAGCGGAACTTAGCAGATGACCGCCCTCAGAGGACGGGACACACTGCGCTAAGCAGCCAAGCCACATACCAGCCGGGGTCATTCTCATTGGCCGGTAGCCGTCTGTGGCCTCCGTAGGTCACCTGGGCTCACTTGCCAGTCGCTTTCCATCCCCGTGCACGTCACCCGTTATGATGTTAAAAAACTCAGGCATCCGCATACCCATGCCTCCTTCTCATTCTCAAAACCCTCTTGATTTTACCGCTCTCCCCGGGAGAGACGAGCCAATTATAAGCGACGTCTTATCTGCGCCGGCGTCTTTTTGTGTTGTTTTGAAAAAAATCCCCACCCTTCCTCCGCGTCCTCCTCCTCTTCCTCCTCCTCCTCCTCTTTGTGTCTTCCAATCATTCGTGAGAGCCGGTCTTTATTTTGTTTAAGGGCCGGGGTATGATTGGTTGTAGGAGTGGGGGGGGTATAGGGATTGGTAGGGGGGCGAGTGGAGGGGGGGGGGTACACAGGGAGCTGTCTATTGTGTCTTTGTGTCTGAGGGATACGCTAGTGTAATTGCAGCGCTCGCTAATTAACGCTCCCGCCAAGATAAGCTTGGCGAGGGGCTGGCGAAGGGGAATCGGGGCGGATTTGCTGATAAAAGGGAGGGGGGAAGGAGGGGGTCAACTTTTCAAGAGGAAGACAAGGTCCCCCCACCTATCGCCGCACGGACGCACCGAGAGGGACGAGACGTGGTTTTCATTATAATTAGACGGGTTTGGTTCGGCGGTACTGCGGTGCAGACTCTGAGACAGTGCCAACCCTGCAGCCTTATTTCCAAGGTGAAAGATTCACCGGAAGAGGCCCTAAAAATACTCTGTTTGAGCTGTAATTGACGTGTTGGTTGTGTGTGAATGACGCGTCACCGGGAAGTGTAAAAGTTCTTCTAACAGCTCGTGAATTCGGTTATTAATCGAAGTCTTTGGCGGCAGAAGTAGGTAAAAGGCATGTATGGTTGTTAAAGTGAATCAGCCGCGCAAACACTCTCTCCCCTGTCGCCGTAAATCTCTCTCTCCCGCACTCTCTCGCTCTCTTATCGGTTTCTCTCACTGAGGAGAGTTTGTGGTGACAGTCTGGCGAAGTTCAAAGGTTTCTTTTTTCACACCGTGTTTGTGGCGTCGCCCGTGAAGTTGAGAGCCGCTAATCTTCCGCCGCCGACAGCGGGCCTCGGTACAGATGGGCCGCGCAGGAACGGCGAATACGTGCTGAGGGATTATTGGTAAGTAGATGAGAAAATATTAAAGAATAGTCAACACGGAGGGATTGGCTCTTAGAAAGAAAGCAGGAGCATGAAAAATGCCGGAATAAAGAAGTCCTCTTAACGTGTGTGTGTGTGTGTGTGTGTGTGTGTGTGTGTGTGTGTGTGTGTGTGTGTGTGTGTGTGTGTGTGTGTGTGTGTGTGTGTGTGTGTGTGTGTGTGTGTGTGTGTGTGTGTGTGTGTGTGTGTGTGAGCACTATGGTGTCTGAGAAAGGGACAGTGAATGAGTGGGTGTGATTTTGGTTTGTGCATCCAGCACCGGTGCAAGAGAAGCGATTTTGGTGCGACGGCTGTGTTTCTGACGGTGGTGTTTGTTTGATAACATAGCCGTCTGGGACGCGACGCACCTCGCCACCGCCATTACATCACAAAGCACAGCGCCATTGTCGCCGACGCCAAGGTAATTTCCACATAATGACTGCAATGGCGGGGCGGTAACAGCCCAACTCTGTCACCCTGTGTGTCAGTTTCTGCTGATGCACTTCAATTTATCCATCCTCTTCCGTTGGGAGAGATTCAGTATTATCCCTGTAAGAATCCTCCCCACCAGCTCTCCATCACGTAACATGCTGCTAACAAAGAGTGCTCTATCATAAATCACTATCCCTCTGGAACAATGTGTAGCACTGCGCGTCCTACAACACCCATTTGGTGTTCATCTCTCCCTCGTCGCTCTCTGTTTCCCTTCCCTGTCATTGGCCACCTCCCAAAAGGCTCGTCTTTAACAATGATAATCGACCAATCAGCCACCAGATGATATTTCAAGTGGCTTTTGAATCTATTGAGTCGATAATTTGGGGGACCATCATATTTTAATTGAGCCAATGGTTTTCTCGGCTAGCTCACTAGCCACTGGTTGACTTGGCTAGACAATGGTATGGTTGCCTCAGAGCTCAACGCAGTGCATCTTCAGAAATCCCATTAAGACAACAGAGTCATGAATTTAGCAACACATGGGAATAGAATAATTTCCAGAGGGGACTGAAATAAATTGAGCATACTGGTTATGCTTGTATATGCCACGGTTTATGACTGATGAAGTTATTAAATTCAGTGATCCATCAGTTGTTAAAAAAATAGGGGTTTGGGTTTATTTTAACATTGTGATTGCATAAATTGATAAATGAGTGCAAATAACTTGCAACAACAAGCATGTCTAGACTTCTTCATCACTTGTTAATGTCTTCTTAAAACTCTTCAGTTATTGTTTTGGGTAATTGCAGTTAATTAAAAAATGTTGTGAATGGTTATTAGCCAATTCAAATTTATTCAAATGTTTCCAGAATTTGCTTGGTTTTGGCCATTTGCATGCATTTTCTTAAGTTGCATTGTGTTAAACATTCATGGCCACCGTGCAACGGGCCTCTGACCCAACAGATTTCTTAGCTAGCCAACGCTTAGCAAGCCTTCGATCTCTCAGAAAGTCCTGGTTGTCTTGGCTAACAGTTCTATAAGCTAA
Organism: Gadus morhua; assembly: GCF_902167405.1. Classification (NCBI taxonomy): domain Eukaryota; kingdom Metazoa; phylum Chordata; class Actinopteri; order Gadiformes; family Gadidae; genus Gadus; species Gadus morhua. The sequence goes on from NC_044064.1 coordinate 11,709,029, forward strand.
CAAATGGTTCTCTTAGCTAGCTGTCCTTGTAAGCTAACAAACAAGTCTCTCAGCAGGCAAATGGCTTTCAACACTCTCCGGGGGGGGGGGGTCTATCTTGACACAGGAGGGGGATGTTATTTAGAAGGGATCATGGCATAAATCCTCCCTGGCCTTGTCCCGGCTCTGTGGAGGGAGACAGGAATGAAATGTGCTCATGAAATGTTGTTAGCGTGGAGGGGAGCGGTGGGGAGGCCAAACTGGCGGTCTGAAAACCACGGCCCGTCAGGTGTGGAGAACCAGTAGCCCATTCCCTGAGAATGATTGAAGTGCTGCACTGAGCCGGGGACCAATTAGAAGGCAGCGCCGCCCCGTCGCCGCGACAGGACCGACAGGCGGGGGCGGGCGCGTGACTGACGGGTGGATAACGGACGACTCGCGAGGGCCTGGTCCCTGGCCGAGAAGGTTGGTGTGTGTGTGTGTGTGTGTGTGTGTGTGTGTGTGTGTGTGTCCCGGGGGGGGGGGGGGGGGGGTTTGACAGGGTTAAGCTACGAATGCAGCTCCTCTGATAAAAGACCGACAGACCCCCTTCTGCACTGGCGGCTTTCTTCTATAAAACAAGTCATTAAGCCGTAGAAGGTAAAGGTGGGCGCTGAAAGAAAGAGGAAGAAAGCAAAGAAGGAGCTGCCCACCCATTTTTGGGCTGTTGTGTTTGCTCGTTCTATGGGAGTGTTTCCCTGTCCCTCTCGCTCTCCTTCCATCCTTTCAAGTGGTGTGGCAACAGGGTGGTCGGGATGGAGGAAGGAACCAGTTAGAATCGGACCCCCTTCAAACTCGCTGACAGCAATGCTCCTGGGCCATATTGCACTCAAACACCTCCACCACAGCCCTCTCCACCACCCCACCACAATCCCCTCGACAACACCCACCACCACCCCACCCACAATCCTCGGACTCAGAATTCTATGGCAGGGGTCCGGATAGACTTTGCTGGGGTTAGCTGATAGCGGAAAGGTTCTGGGTTGGAACCCGTTTATCTGCAGTCTACCTTGAGACCTCCTTGAGCAAGAATCCTCTACCAGCTGCCTAACTAAAGGTTTATGAAAAGCATCAATGGAAGTCATTGGGAGGGAAAAAGCGTCTGCAAAATGACTTGAAATGAAAACTGTGGAATAGTGGCGAAATAGTGGTGTGTGTGTGTGTGTGTGTGTGTGTGTGTGTGTGTGTGTGTGTGTGTGTGTGTGTGTGTGTGTGTGTGTGTGTGTGTGTGTGTGTGTGTGTGTGTGTGTGTGTGTGTGTGTGTGTGTGCGTGCGTGCGCGTTGGGGGGAAGGAGGGAGCTGTCCTGGTGGTCACACACTGCAGAATCTTCATCATGGCGAGACCCCTCGCCCTCCACCTCAACAAACATAGGCGTCAACCCCTGAAAGGTGTGTGTGTGGGGGGGTGTATATGGAGGACAGGAGGATGGCTGCTGCCTGGGGGCAGGCTGGTGGTGGTGGTGGTGGTGTTAGAGGGTCAGAGTGATCCATCCCCCCTCCCCAAGGTGCGATGGCGGCCGCTAATGTGGTGATGGATTGCGGGAGAGGACGGCTCATTTGTTTTCCAGCGGGTCCCCGGGAGACGTGGGGCGTGGTCGACCCCGTGGGGGGTTCCTCTAACAAGACCCTCCTATACTACTGTACACAGGTTCCCGGCCGTATCGCCGCTGTCCCGGGCCCATCGGCCCCCCGAGTGAATTCATCAAAAGGGTCGCCCCTGAAGTGTTTCATTGTTAATAGCCGGGGTGATTCATCATAAACGGGGCCAAGGTGAGTTGATTAATATGTGGCTCGTGATTGGATCAAAGCTTCGTCTTGACGATGCTGTGCTCCTCCACTTAATCCGACCCCTGCCCTTCCTCCTCCTACTCCTCTTCCTCCTCCTTCTCCTCTTCCTCCTCCTTCTCCTCTTCCTCCTCCTGCTACCCCTCTCGTCAGGCAGATATTGAAGAAAGAATAATAAATAAATCATTATATCCCATCAGTGCTCGAATAACAGCCGCCACCACCATCGCTGTCACGTCTGAGGATCGACGCACCAGTCAGACATAATTGAAAAAAAAAATCTGGGGATTTGACTGAAAGCCAATGTGAAATGTTCATTGTATGAACACTCTCACTCTCTCCCGATCGTTCCTTAATGCTTTGTCTATTTTTAGAGCCTGGAGATGAGCAGAGAATGAGGGTTTGTAGCCGAAAGTGACGGTTGATAGAACACACACTTGGAAGGGGATAAAAAAAAGTGTACAAAACCGACTTGACTGTACTGAGCCCGGGATGTCTGGTTCACTCTTCACTGCTTACTTTCTGTCTGCTCTCAAAGAGGTTTGCATGAATGATGATGGTGTGTGTGTGTGTATAGATAGATAGAAAGATAAACTATATCTATAGATAAAGTATGTCTGTCTGTCTGTCTGTCTGTCTGTCTGTCTGTCTGTCTGTCCATCTATCCATCTATCCATCTATCTATCTATCTATCTCAATCGATTAGGGAGACGTAGCATGTGCTGTAACTTTGGCACAAAACCAAGATGGTTCTGAATAAAAAGTGAAAGCTAACAAAAGAGGGCTAGAGACGTGAGGCCTCAGGAGACGGATCAGAGTACTGAGTACTGTCAACATTAAAGCTAGAGTAGGCAATTCTGAGAAAGCGGCAAGAGTTAGCTAGATTTTGGAAGTATCCAACCGAAAAGATCCCAGCCCTCCCTCCAGGCCTGCGTCCAAAGCCATTCTCCACCAAAACGCTTGACTAGCCCGCTAGCCTAAGCTTATCCGTCTGCCTAGCCTTTTGAAAGAATCTTGTCCTAAACAATGATGTAAAGACAGAGCACTTGCAAAAGGCCGGTTAGGTAGGCAAACGGACAGATAAGCCATCTGTCTGTATGCCTACCTACCCTACATATATAACATGTCTACATATTGTTATATAGAAATGTTTAATCAACAGTGGCAAGGGTTTTTGACTCTTAGCCAAACCTGCTCCATAGCTGCTTTTTAATGATGCCCTCTATTTGAATTTATTGTGAGTTGCTTCCAATTTAGCTGTCTAAATTACAGTTTCAAATAAAACATATTATTATTATTAGTAATATTATTGCTAGTGTTCCATGATGTTATTACAAGTAAAATAAGACAAACCACAACAGATTTTCCCTATCATCCTTCATTTCGTCCATAAATAGTTTTGACAGCTGCGGTAGTAAACCGACCAAAATATAGCTTTATTTATGGTTCTCCCACTCCAACACTTCTATCCTCAAAACAGCCTCTGAGAGCACAACATCCCCGCCACAACACATTTAATGACTTGAATGGACGACGAAGCGGATTGAGTTGGATTCAGACCGGTCATCCCAGATCTTCCTTCATGCCTATCAATAAGGAGAGCTAGCATCTTGCTCGGACGCCCTCCTATCCGTCACACTCTTCTTTTATCCATTCCCGGACTCTTCTCTCAATATGTAAATATGAACGGCTTTGTCACGGCTTTATGGAAACGACCATGAGGAAAGGCAGGAACACGGGTAGAGAGACAGAGGGGGGCGACGCGTAGCTAACGCGTAGCATGTTGGGGAGTGAACCAGCCACTGTCTATGCTGCGAGCACACGCATGTTGTTAACCACGTGAGGCCTCTGCGACACAGTAAAAACCTACAGAACGAGGCACCCTAACACCCTATCTGTTATAACAGGCCACATGTGGGTGGACTATTCTGAAGCTGATTAGCTCAATCAGCTCCACACACCCCCTTTAAATTATGAGAGGGAACATATGGTCGGGAAAAAATATGCCGGATGTAAAAGGGAACATTTGACCCCGGTGGTCTTCTGCTCAGATTTTTGTGGAGGGCTAAGCGCTTCAAACAGCATGATATCTGACCACTCTCATTTCACTGACTGACAAATTCCTTTAACTTCAGCGGAATTGAATGTGATACATTGGTTGAAGTGAACAGGTGCTATGGGTTGGATCGTTTGAATCATTTAGCAATGGATTTTGCAGCCTCTCTTTTGGGAAAACCAATTTACCAACTGAATTTTGTATTTCTTTTTATGTTTGATATTGGTAAGCAGTGGACGCTGATACTGAAATTCTTTATACATAATAGCTTTTATGATGCACCACAATACCATACAAAAGCTCCCCATGTCCTCACAAAGGAAGCACATAAAAAACTAGGTAAACTAATTATTATTTCATCCATCAAAGTGTTTACTATCATTGGTGTCTTTTGGATGTGCATCGACGCCACATGGTGGAGTTTCAGACACAGCGTCTGGGATGGAAATAGGAACACTTCATGAATGTAAACTGTGTGTGTGTGTGTGTGTGTGTGTGTGTGTGTGCGTGTGCGTGCGTGCGTGCATCGGCCAGATCAACACACTTCATGGCCGGAATATCTATTGATCTGTCTATCAATCAATAGGGCTTTCTGTCTGTCGATCTAGCTCTCTTTCGTCTTTCTATCCAGAGCTCATATATCGTCAAAGAGAGTCCATGTCTGATTATGTGTCTGGCTCTGTGTCTATCTCTCTCACTCTCTCTGTTTCTCTCAATCTGTCCTTCACACAGCCAGACATTGTCTGCTCATCTTTGGCCCAAATTCTCTCTCTCGCTCTTTCTCTCGCTCTCTCTCCGCGCACAGAGCACGAGCACCAGAAAGACTTTGAAAGGGGGCCATTCTATTCTTAAAACGCACTGTCTGTGAATCGCTCCCTCCCTCCCGTCCCTCCGATCTGTACCAAATAAGTTCCCTGGGGAAAGCAGCCAAGACGCTTCCCCTCCCGGAACAACAACAACCATTCTCTCCCCCAACCATTCTCTCTAACTCCCATAAGCGGGCGGCCATTAAAGGAGTAAATACATTATATATGAATATGAAGCGCCCTCACAGCGCCACTTGAGAGGCAACGGGATGGCTCCCTGTGTGGCGCCTAATTAATTGGGGGGGGGGGGGGATGTGTGTGTGTGTGTGTGTGTGTGTGTGTGTGTGTGTGTGTGTGTGTGTGTGTGTGTGTGTGTGTGTGTGTGTGTGTGTGTGTGTGTGTGTGTGTGTGTGTGCAGCTGACTCATAGTCCCGTGTGAGTGTCCACTATCATCTGGGGCAAGGATAAGACATTACCTCAGTCCGTACCCCTCGTGATGGAGAGAGAGAGAGATATTAGGCGAGAGAACTGCAGAGACTGAGAGAGGGAGAAAACAATGCGTCTTTTGTGCATGCCCATCAAGCCTCTGTGACAACAGCTGCAGCTCTCCTAAACGACGTCAAAGTCAGTGTGCGTGCGAGTACATTTCTATCGATTTGTGTGTGCATGTGGGTTTGAATGTGTTTGTGCATTTTCTAAAAGTATGTGTGTGTTAACGTGTCATGGTATGTGTGTGGTGCATGGTGCCTACTGACTTATGGTGGAGGTGTTGGGGACAGTATGTTTTTTAGTGTGGATGAGAGTGGGTATGTTTGTGTTTTCCCACATTTCACAGAGAGCTTGGTGAATGTTCAGGGTAACAAATCAAACCTAGATGGCTGCATCCCTCTATCAGTGTCTGCGTGTGTGCACCCACATCCATATTTAACTCATTATCACACGTGTACGCTCAGCGACAATAACCACTAATCAAAGTGTCAATCAAACCGGGAGCTGAATGATAATCCCACCGTGCCGCCGTTCTCCGTTGCTATGACGACAGATGTGGCTTCTTCATCATGCGTCCGGGACATTCCGGTTCCCATTAGCCTGGCCCCGGGATACACACACACACACACACACACACACTATCCCTATCCCTATCCCTGCAAGCTGCATCACCTCTGCAGCTTATCTAAGTGCTCAGCCGCACACTATAAAGCGTTGGATCAGACGCGGTGTGTGTGTGTGTGTGTGTGTGTGTGTGTGTGTGTGTGTGTGTGTGTGTGTGTGTGTGTGTGTGTGTGTGTGTGTGTGTGTGTGTGTGTGTGTGTGTGCTTCCCTTGGTGTGATGACGCATCCCTTGTGGTTGTTTTTGTTGATGTTGTTGAGAAGGTGTGGGGAAGGATTCTTTCAGAGTGTTGTTCAGAGACTCGTTTTGACAGCTTCTGGAGGAGCTAGCTCGCCCCAGCAATAGGTAGGCTCCCCCATCATTAGCAGGGGGAATGTAGCCTAGGCCACTCTGTACTAATGGGATTCATTATTGGCATCGGAGAAAAACACTGCACCTGCCGACGCTAGTAGCTACAGGGAGGCGCCAGTCAGCCTGTTCACTTCCTGTTTCTGTGATCTCATTGTAATTAGCATCACCGCAATTAGCATCAATTCCTTGATTTCTATATTGTCTCTACAGCAGTATGTCGACGGTCAAAAATCAGATACTTTGTGGGGCATTTACCCAGATGAGTTAATCCAGGTGCTTGACGTTTAATGAAGAGTATGTTCAAATCAATTTGATTCCGTTCTCTAAGAGAGCGTAGCTTACGTTCTACTCGCATTTAACTTGAAAATAATCCAAAAATGAATAACTGAAATGTGCCCGTTTGTGTACTGTTGGCAATCTGCCATCAAAATCCCAGCCAGCAAGGAGTGGGTAGAGAGGAGGGTATATCTACATGGTGAGTCTTCAGAGAGACTTAGCAGTGGAAAACGAAAACAATCAACTCCACAATGGCATGGTCATGTGACTGTACCTTACACTGTATCTCAGCCAACCCATGAAGTTGTGTCCACTGTGTTTGTGAGAGGTGGGTTTTGGGGTCATCTCTGCAGGATATGTGGGTCATGTTCGGCGGATTCACCATGGCATGGCTTTCAATCAACTCTGGGGTACTTGTTTTCTTTAACATTATGTGTGGAACACCTGCTTCCCTGCACGCCTCTCTCTCTCTCTCTCGCTCTCTCTCTCTCTCTCTCTCTCTCTCTCTCTCTCTCTCTCTCTCTCTCTCTCTCTCTCTCTCTCTCTCTCTCTCTCTCTCTCTCTCTCTCTCTCTCCCCCCCCCCCTTTCATTCCATTTAACGCCTTGTGTGATTCAATGTCACGATGGCAGCATTATCAAGGGCCTCTTCAAGCGACTTTAGCAGTTGACTTTATCAGCTGACCTCAACACAGCTGACCCTACCCCCACCTGGGGTCACACGAGGATAAGTACTCTGGTGACGATGAGGAAGATGGTGACGAAGATGGACACATCCCGAGGGTGGCTAGAAGCCAGTTGTGATCTGATTGGTTGGATTTGTTTGATTTTGGAGAACGGTCAACATGAAAGTGTCTGGCAACTGCAGCCTATATCACCTGCAGAGTTATCTGTGACGAGAGAGAGAGAGAGAGAGAGAGAGAGAGAGAGAGAGAGAGAGAGAGAGAGAGAGAGAGAGAGAGAGAGAGAGAGAGAGAGAGAGAGAGAGAGAGAGAGAGAGAGAGAGAGAGAGAGAGAGAGAGAGAGAGAGAGAGAGAGAGACGTGCAGGGAAGAAGACGGCTAAAGAGGTCCATGGTTGCAGCATCCCCACGACAACATGGGGATGCTTTGATCAACACACGCGTACAGCCACATATATAAATGCACACAGGCGATAAAGCCTAAACAAATGCCAAATGTCTGTTTGAGCGCACACACCAGCAGAAACCAGCCCGATGGTTGATGGTCACAGCCGTTGTCCCTCCGAAACGAATAAAACCTTTGTGAGTCTGCAGCTGTTGTGTTCCCAGCGCAGCGGGCAAGGGCAGCATTAGCTAGCGGTGTGTCTATTTACCTCTCAGCACCTCTCTCACTTGTCTTTCGCTTTCTTTTTTTATTCCTCTTCTCAGCCTTGTGTTTGTGTGTGTGTGTGTGTGCGTGCGCACGTGCGGGCGTGTGTGCGTGCGGGCCTTGAGACACCACTGCCGAAGGAGCTCCCACTGATTCACAACGCAGGCTAAAGCGCTAATTAAAAAACTGCATAAAAAAAAAGCGTTCAGCGAGACGACCAAGGTGGCCCGACTGTACTCCAGCCCCATTGTGAGTCGAGCGCTCGCCCCAGACGCCGCAGGTCCATCGCCGATAAAACGCGGCGATGAAGAGGAGCTTGCGTTGCTACTTGAGCGGCGCCGGTTTGTTATAGAGGCAGGGGGGCGTTGGGTTGATGTCATCACCAGACACCATTGATGAGCGTGGACCTTCCTCTTGTTGTTCGGTGCGTGGGGGGGGGGACATACCGCTCTCAACCGGTTTGATTTGAATTACACAATTGGAACCCTTGCACGGTCGGTTCTGGACGTGCCCGTTTCGGAAGGTGTGCTGATTCCTCTGCCTCCCGTTGTGTTGTTTTTGCAGCGTGTCACAGGAGGCTCATGCAAACCACTGGACACTGCACCTCCTCAGTACGTCAGAGATATACCTCCAGGGTAGCGCCTGATTGGAACGGTCCGAATTGCAACTTTCTCCGCAACCGCCTCATCTGAAGAATTTCCCACTCTGGGACACTGCACTACCCTAGTGTGAAGTCGATCGAATGAGCAGTGTACAGCCATACAGAGACTCTCAAAGGCAAGGGCTACAAAGGGAACCGTGGACAGGGAACTGCAGACGGTGCACTGTGGACAGGGAACAACGGCATGTGCAGGCCTTTTACGGACGCAGTCGCAGACACGCCTGTCAGTAGAGCCCTGATGCCCCGCCCCCCCCCCCCCGAAGCCCCGCCCCAGCTGCCGGTTGTTTGGTTCAAAGTTGGTTACCGTTGAACGTGTTGTGTGTGCAAATAAGTCGACACTGCACTTCCTCTTGGCCCCCTTCAATACTCACGAGTGGGAAGTAGATCAAATGAGCGGTTCTAGAGATATGCGAAGGCCACATCCACATGCATACATGCTAACATGTTTACACACAAACACACACACACACATTCCTCGTTAAGGCTACTTTGCAACCCAAGTGGAGGGATTAGCTTGTTTCTTTGTACACGGCGGTGCTGCGCTAAAACGCCGACAGGACTATGGAGATTTGGAAAAGTGAAAACAAAGGCAGAAAAAAAAGAAAGCGAAAACATGACGCCTGGAGCAACGCCGGGGGGACCAGCCAGAGCACCGCCTCATCATGCACTGCAGACTTATTGAGGCAACGCGTTAAGGCTAAGAAAAGAGCAAAGCGAAAGAAGACCCCCCGTGCGAGTCTCCCATCCAACGCGCCGCAGGCCGAAAACCCCCCACCCCCTAACGCCTCCACACTCGTTTCCCATGCCCCGCCGTCGCTCCAAGATTGGCGGGCGTTTCGAGAGACGAGCGAAACCATCTATTATGATTGTGGTGCCCCGAAGGTAAGACGTAAACTAACCGGGGGAGGGGAGGGGGGTATGGAGCTAATCCGGTCACCGCCCCCGATGTAGCACTCACCGCTGACGAAACGACTTCACCGCGGGCTTCTCCTCACCCCCCCACGGCTGAGGACATGCGGCGTTGAGCTGTATCTAGTTTCAAGACTCATGTTGGGGTCCTCGGCTCGTTCCCGGGTTTGGTTCCCTGCTGAGCCCGCCCATGCTGAAGGAAAGGCACGCCAGTGGTGTTGGGAAATCATTTGGATTCAAGCACACACACACACACACACACACACACACACACACACACACACACACACACACACACACACTCAATGATCTATGAAGATGGGGTAGAGTGGGTATGGATGAAGGGAAAATTAGGTAGCCCATGTGGAGTACGCGGAACCAACGATGCCTAACCCTACGTGCGTAAACCAATCGTACATCAATCACTAGCTTCCGTCTTTAGCAAGGTTTCAGAGTACTAAATAGACCAGAGACAGTGATCAATACAGGTCCAGGATAGTGTAGCGGCTAGCATGAGCAATAGGTACCGGATTTGAGTTCCCAAATTAAGTGGGAGACCCCAGAATAGTCAGGCAAGGGTCTTCTAACGGCTGATTTACCATCTTTCTGTATAGCCGGCCACACCACCCTCCATGTTGGATCAATCTACACAAACACCCAAACACCCCCCCACACACACACACACACACACACACACACACACACACACACACACACACACACACACACACACACACACACACACACGTAGACATGCACACACAAACACACAAACACACAAATAACATTTGCATATGAGGGCTCTTTTTTTCCGTCTGTGGTTTTGACAGGTGACAGAAATGTTCCTTCTGATCCGTGACACAGAGGAATTCGCCCTTGTTTTTCACCGGCTCAATGTGCAGGAAGCTCATCGTCATTTCCACACTAGACGGTCTGCGCTCAAGGCAGTACGGTCCATTCAGAGAGGGTCTGGTAAATAACTGCACTGTAGATGGTATTTTGGGTCTTTCCCTTGAAAGTGAATAGATACATAGTCGTTTCACTGTGACCAATAAAGCCTCCACTTGAAAATGAGGATGCAGCTTTTTTTTTGTTTTGGAACATTGCTGTCGCCGCGGGGATGAGCTTTCAGTTCTCGGAATCGGACATTCATGTCTTGGCCGATGAAACCTTCGGCTTATGTCATGATGTACTTGAAATATGAAGAGAAATAATACACAATAGAGTGTGTGAGTATGTGTTTTTGTGTGTGTGTGTGTGTGTGTGTGTGTATGTGTGTGTGTGTGCGCGCATGTCTGAACGTGCCAACTTTATTTGATCAACATTCCAGTTTCAGAGATTTCTAAAACATCTTAAATAATCCTTATATATAACTTATGATTCATGGCAGAGAATAATCAGTGGTTAAACTATATCAGATCAAGTTATAATGAGATAAAGCCTCACTCTTTATCAGCTCTAAGCCAGGTGACCGTTGACATTCCCATACAGTACATCCTCCTGAAAAGACCCTATTCTCAACTGCCTCGGAAACTTCTAGAAAAAACCTCAGACAATGTCCGAGCTCCGGCTGCTGCTTTTAATGTTATATAAACCGGGGGTGAGTTCCAAGAAAGCCATTGGCTATTATCCTCACCTCCCCATTCCCGAGGGAGGACCGTCTCTCCATCTGTTCTCTCTCGGGAAGCATTGTCCGCCGACCTTGGGCCGGAGCGCCGAGCCTCGACCCGGAGAAAGCTCTGCGACTTATGAAACGCTTCTCAGCCTCCATTTAGCGAGCAGACTGACCTTCTGAACAATGGCCACTCTGAGGCCATCTCGACCGGGCCGGGAGCGGACAAAGGGGTCGCTTGGCTTCCCCTGCACGTAAAGCCCAAAGCGGCCGTGTGTGTGTGTGTGTGCGTGTGTGTGTGTGTGTGTGTGTGTGTGTGTGTGTGTGTGTATAGTTGTGTGTGTGTAAAGTTGTGCGTGTGTTTATATAGAGTTGTGTGTGTGCATGTGTGCCACGTTGCACTTTATTCCGTATTTCATTTGTTATAAATGTGTAATAAGAAGCAAAAATGATGTTTCAGGCAGCTGCTTTAGGTTTTGCCTCCTCGCGGATTATTCACGAAGTGTTATTATGCAAACAGACTTGTGAGTTAAGATACATGTCATTAAGAAGCAGGTGGAGATCGGCTTCATGATTATAGGGAACTGAACTCGACAAGACTTGTTTTGCGGAGGAAAATAGCTCAATACAACAATAGTGTTTACATGAGAGCAGAGAGATGAGCTGGGCGTCATGTCAGCCACACACTGGAGAGTTTAATATATTTGCATACAAGATTGAGGTTTTGGAGTTTTAATTGCTCATCAATTATTTTTTTTTTAGCTCCAGCTTTCAGTATAATGTAATTTCTCTGGTATTGAAGGCGGTTTTATTCCAATTTTGAGACGGATGAAAGTGGAGTTTGAGAGAGAAAGCAGGTTAGAACGGGGAAAAGGGAAGAAAGGGGAGAAGGTGACGGAGGACAGAGGAAGAGGGTCATTTCAAACCTCGACATCTGCGTCTTCTTTTTCTCTCCTCCACCAGCGGGCTGAAGACCCTCCATCCACTTCCTTTCTGTCTGGCCTCCATGCCCTTCTGAACACTGTATGCCCGTCGTCAGCTGTTGCCTTGGTGCCCCGCCCTCTGGCAGTATAGTTTTCCCTTTCACTCTGCTGGGGATGGGGTACCCAAACCCGGTATTAATCGTGCCCCGGGGCTGAATTATGAAAGTGTAATTTATTTATTTTTTAATTTGGAGTTATTTGTCAGGACCAGTGCTTGCAGGGCAGCAGGAACAAAAGGGATAGGACCCACACGCAGAAGAGACTCAGGAATGTACCAAGGAGGCTTTAATAGAGAAAACTCTCAATCTCAGTTGGCCTGGGAAAGAGTACAAGTGGAAACTAGACAGACAACGATAACAACAAACCGACAAGGGAACAAAGTAGGTGAACTGGTAAACACGTTGAGAGAATAATGAGGGAATGAGGGGCAGGAGGGAAGATTTACAAAGAAGCTCAGGTGAGGGGAATAAAATGATTGTCAATGAGAGTGGCAGGATCCGTGAATCGAGGGGAAATGTCTAAGGACATCTGGTGGATGGGTGGAGAATGGAAACTAAACAACAGAGCAGGACTATGACATTATTTGTTTCAGGGTGCACATTTGTTGTTGCAGTTCAGTCACATGACCAGTAAGGGGAGTACCGCTGTAGTTGTGGTTACGCTGAACCAAAATGGAAAATTATTGAATGATTAAAGGGTCTGAAAACTGGATTCAAACCAGCAGTTGAATCCATTGTCTTCCTAGCTCACAGCCGAAACAAACAATGGCCTAAGACATGTTTACTTTAACTTTCGGTTTAAATCCGGCTCAGTCATATAGCCAAAAGCAGCAGGATAAAAAAATAGTACTCAGTGAGTCTGATCAGAGCAAATGGATGACCACCAAATATACAAAGACACAGAAAGCACTCTGGCCTAACATATAGAATCGCTTACTTTTACTTTCACTTTGGTCTTTAAATCTAAACTCTGCATTTCAGCGCTATGAGCAGAGGAAGTGAGAGCCACAGCTCGCTCTCAGAGCGAGACCGGGCGCATCAATTATTCACGTATTTAGTCTAGTTCATTTGTAGCGCCAGATGTTCCCAGAGGAAATCCTATTTTACCGATGTAATATCGAGCAAGCGCACGCAATGCTTCATAAGTAGACTACAAAGGACGTTAAAGCAACGTAGCCGACCAACCGAGGAACTAACTCAATAATGAATGGATTTCACTGGGAGCCCTCTCCACGCACCGCCACAACAATCACAGCGTGCAAGATAAAAAAATGTTATTCATTTAGGGAATTGTACACAACCACCATCGCATAGGATGATTTTAATTACTATTATTTAGCCATCTAGCAGACGCTTTGGAACAAAGCGACTTACAATGAATTCAGATACACATCGTGAAGAGGCAGGGAAGGCCCTCAATGACGCCAACGGGTAGACGAGAGACATTAAGGGAAGGAACCAAGTGCCATCCGGCTGGGAATCGAACCCGCTAGCCACCACACTGCAGCAGCTGAGTGAAAGATTAGTGTCATGTTCTGGGATTCAGAGACAAGGTAAGTGTTTCTCTTTGCTCGGTCTGTGTCGGACAGAGGTTAGGGGACGGAAGACGGAGTTTAGAGCTGACATACGGGAATAAAGCCAGCAAAGTAAAATATAAAGAAGAGCTTAGAAGAGATAAGAGCAGTGAAGGAGAGCGAGGGCGAGTCCTGGAAAGGTTCAGCAGGAGGAATAGCCCCGCACTCAGCCATAGTGCTGCGGAAGGAATTACAGGAATTACCCAGGTACGCCGGCAGCCATTGTTTACGATGAAAGCCGCCAGAGAAGGAGCAGTTATTCAAATTCCAGGGACGGAACGTAAAGAAATACACGTCCAGAATGCTAAAAGCTATTCTGGCGGTCTTTTAAAGTGTAACTCTGACTCTCTCCCTGCTCGGCATGAAGTGTGCCTTTTACTTATTTTTTTCGGCTGCTGCTGTTGTGAAGCTGTGTTTCTATAACCATCACCTCCAAAACATCAGCACAGGGGAGCGTCCGCGGGTTTGAGGCAAAAGGATAGGCTGCAGATGCACTTGAGCATGCAGGAGCCCGGAAAAAACAAGAAAAGCAAATGGCAGGGTTGGCCCTGTTGGGAAATAAGGCAGGTTGGCAGAGGCCGTTTGTTGAAATGTCTCATCCAGCAGACTGCCTGGCTACGCCTGCAAGACCGTATTAAACACAGCAGAGAGAGGGGGGAGGGTGGGGGGGGGGGGGAGAGAGAGAGAGAGAGAGAGAGAGAGAGAGAGAGAGAGAGAGAGAGAGAGAGAGAGAGAGAGAGAGAGAGAGAGAGAGAGAGAGAGAGAGAGAGAGAGAGAGAGAGAGAGAGAGAGAGAGAGAGAGAGCGAGCCCGCCCGCCCGCCCGCCCGCCCGCCCGCCCGCCCGCCCGCCCGCCCGCCCGCCGGGCACATTGATCATTGACATGTTGGCAACGCAGTGTTTGTGTGGTTAGCTAAATACTTTCCTTATACGTATTCAGAATCGGTCCGGATCCATGTTTGCATATCGGTGCTAGCGGGTTTATTTTTATGCATCTAAGGGTTAGAATAGGGTTCATTTAAACAGTGTGGGTGGATCCTATACGAACCAATGACACACCTTTTGTTGGCAGTTTTCCACCATGCTATACTGGCCAGGCCAGTACGGCTTGATTTGCATTTCCGTTACAACTGGGCTTCCAGATTGAAGGTGTGTCTGGTAATGCGCAGGTCTCCAGTCGATGACACAACAACAACACATTTAGTTGTATAATATAACAATTGTAAAATTGGTTCACCCACTTGCCTCCTAATCTTAATAGCTCATTGACAGCGATTTATTTCAGATTAGTGCTTTTCACCCATTGCACAATGTTTCACAAATATTTCCCTGAATAGTGTCATATTGTGAATGCCCTGTTTCAACTAGCTATTGTGTTTTGCGAGAGAATCTCATCAAACTAACGTCACTGCTCTGCACTTCTATTAAACCTTCATTACCCTTTCAACTAGGCTGATACAGTTATAGGAACGAACGAATAATAAAGAATTCTAGCCATGGAGAACTCTAGCCATACTGTGCGTGCATGGCAATGCGTCGCCGACACAATAACGTACAGAATATTCTATTTTTACAGCTCTATATATTCCTACCATTTGAGAGAGAGCTTCTCGCTCCAAACAGCCACCAGGGCTGATGCCACCGCAGCCAGATTGTGTGTGTGTGTGTGTGTGTGTGTGTGTGTGTGTGTGTGTGTGTGTGTGTGTGTGTGTGTGTGTGTGTGTGTGTGTGTGTGTGTGTGTGTGTGTGTGTGTCTCTGCGTGTTTCGGTGCTGCCATCTGTGCCATGTCTGTTTTGGGCCAACACACACACTCTGTCTCACAAACACAGCTGCAATGTGTGGGATCGATGTGGTATCTGCACACCTACGATTATCTGTACGTTTGTGTTTTTATGCGTGTGTGTGTGTGTGTGTGTGTGTGTGTGTGTGTGTGTGTGTGTGTGTGTGTGTGTGTGTGTGTGTGTGTGTGTGTGTGTGTGTGTGTGTGTGTGTGTGTGTGTGTGACATGGCGGCGAGGCGAAGGTCTTGGTCGATGAGCGATTTGGCGGCGCCGCTGAGAGGGGCCATTTAGCAGGCGGCCATTTTCCTGCCAGCGTGAAGGAGAGTGGTATGATGGAGGGCGAGAGACATGCAGCTGCAGCAAGGAGAGAGAGAGAGAGAGAGAGAGAGAGAGAGAGAGAGAGAGAGAGAGAGAGAGAGAGAGAGAGAGAGAGAGAGAGAACATAGTGTGAGGAAGAGAGAGAGAGAGAACATAGTGTGAGGAAGAGAGAGATGTTAGAGGGACAGAGAGATGGAGAGAGGGAGAAAGAGAGATTGGTGTGAGAAAGAGAGATGTTGGGGATGGGAGGGAGAGAAAGAGAGAAGGGCTGGGTTGGGAGAGAGAGACCGTAAGGATGAATTAGTCCGCTTGACGCAGGTCTCTTAAAGAGGCAAGACTGTTACATACCGTACCATTTCAAGTGGAGAGACACAAGGCCCTCCCACCCTCCAGCACACACATAGACACACACACACACCCACACACACACCCACACACACACACACACACACACACACACACACACACACACACACACACACACACACACACACACACACACACACACACACACACACAAGGCCGCTGGTTCTCATGAGTAATTTGCGCGTTGGCGGGGACTCTGCGGAGGCTATTACACCAGGTAATCGCTGGCCTTCCATCATCCATCCATCTCCCCCACCACCAACCCAACCACTCAGAGGACGGGGGGGGGGGGGGGGGGGGGGGGGGGGGGGGGGGGGGGAGGGGGAGGCAGGGAAGGGGGGGGGGGGGGGAGAGGGAGAAGACGGAAGGGAGGCTAGGGGGGTGAGGGTAGAGGAGGAGAATGGTATGGGGGGAGGACTGGGGGAGAGGAAGGGAGGAGGGAGGGTTGAGGGGAGGCAGAGGATTGGGAGAGAGTGGAAGGAAGGGAGGGGTTTGCAGAGGGGGAGGGGGGGAAGGAAGGGCGGGGCGGTGAGGAGAGGGGGGGGAGAGCAAGGTGTTTCTCGTCTCCATTCTCCAGGCGCGTGCCTGTTGGCATATTCTGCGGCCGCGCTCTCCGTCCGCCTCAAAGGGCCCAACTTTGACCCCTGAACCCTGACCTGGAATAAACGCATTGAGCAACGGATGAGGGGAGATTATTTCCCCTCTCCGTTCATCAGTAATGGCTGGTGGCAAACGGTCCTCCCCTCCCTCTCTCGCGCTGCAGACGCGCTGAGGCTGAGCGACGCGCTAATAGTCAGGACTGAGACTGAGGTGAGAGCTTCTCTTCATAGGCTTCATGAGATACGGAGGAGGAGAAAAGACGACAACACAGACAGAGTTTGACAAGCTTGAACAATTCCAGCGTTTTTTCAGTCACGTGTGGAGCAGAGTGGAGGCAAAAGGAAGGAAGGGGGGGGGGGGTTGTAGAAGGTGACAGAGAGAGAAGAGGACGGAGGTGGGAATTGAGAGGAAAAAAGAATTGAGAGCCAAAAAGCAGACAGGCACTTGAGGAGGAGATGAAAAAATGTGATTTGTCGGCAAATGCATTGACAGGAAACCAGAGGATATAAACCAGCAAAAAAAATCTTCTTCTTCCTGCTTGTGTCATTTCTTCTTCTTCATCCTACTTGTGTCCTGTCTTCTTATTCGTCCTCATCTCTTCTTCCAGCTTGTGCCATTTCTTCTTCTTCTTCTTCATCTTCCTGCTTGTGTCATTATTTCTTCTTCTTCTTCTTCTTCTTCTTCTTCTTCTTCTTCTTCTTCTTCTTCTTCTTCTTCTTCCTTTTCTTCTTCTTCTACTCCTTCTTCCTGTCTGTGTTATTTCTTCTTCTTCTTCTTCTTCTTCTTCTTGCTTGTGTCTTTTCTTTTTCTTGCTCCATCTGTTTAGCCTGCTCACTATTCTAAAGAATATCTTTCTGTAAGCTCTTTCGTCTCAGTCACACACCGCAATCTAAAGCAGTTAACCGCGATGAAGACAATGTACCTCCCGACACCTCTAGGCTGCCATTTTGCCCTTCTCCCATCCGAGGGGATTTCAAATTTGTTCCAAAGAGTAAACGCCAATCAATATCATACAAAGGGGGCATACCTCCATGGCTTTGGCCAGGGTCTCCTTTTGTGTGTGTGTGTGTGTGTGTGTGTGTGTGTGTGTGTGTGTGTGTGTGTGTGTGTGTGTGTGTGTGTGTGTGTGTGTGTGTGTGTGTGTGTGTGTGTGTGTGTGTGTGTGTGTATTCTGTGTACCATCAGTGAACCTAAACTGAAATGGAGTGTGAGATTTGTTGTTTTTTGTGAGAGGCGCCGGTTCTTAATTTCCATTTTATAACAGGCTGCCGATGAAAGTGCCGTGTTCATATTTCACTTCAACAGTTAGAGCTGCATCAGGGAAAAGCTGTGTGTGTGTGTGTGCGTGTGTGCGTGTGCGCGTGTGTGTGTGCAGGTAAATATTGCATATCTAGAGGATATCAGTTTCACCGAATTCTCTCCCCCATATGGATACACCTGCTGCTGTTTGACGGGTGAGCTGAAGACACACACACTCACAGTCCCGTGTACACAACGATAAACCCAGACACACACACACGTATCCCAACAGGCCATGCCCCTTGACAGCTAACCCACGCACGCGTTTATACAGTAGTGTGTGAGTGTTATATCCTGTTTGAGTGGTCAATATCCACAGGCCACTAGAAACATAGGGCAGTGTTTTTATAACTGTCACCAGTCATTCTGCGCCGTTATTTTCCATAAGGGCGCTCTTCTGGAGATACGACATATCTTACGTACAGCATATGTATGGTTCCTTCCATCACAGGAGAGACCAGACCCCCCAGCCTCCCCCACTCTCCCACCCTGCAATACAGATGGGCAGATTACAATAAAGGAGTCGCTTTGGCACCAATGTGTCTCCCAGGCATACACACACAAACATACACATACACACACACACACACACACACCCACACACTCACACATCGCTAATGTGTGTCTCCGTTGGGTGAAAAATTGGCAAAGAAAATGTAGAGGGAGAGGATTGTGTTTGTGTGTGTGATGTGTGTTGTGTATGTAGGTGTGTGGGCTCGACAAACACTCATTCAGTTGAGTGATCCATCTATAAGGGAGGAAAACATGTCGTTTATCAATTAGACGTCACCAGAAGAGGCTCCACCATACCATTAGTTAGCATGAATAATTTGTCTGTTCACTCCTGAAAAGCATAATTAAAAAACGAAAGGTCATTAAATTGTATGCCGGAGAAGGCATATATCCCCTTAACGTGTGGTTTAAACCGACCTTCTCTACAAGCCATCTATGAAGTCATTAACAAACACACTAGCGGTTGACATTCAACACACAATGTAGTTAATTTGTGTATACAATTTTAAATTAAAACGTTTTTCTCTGAAAGTCACCATTAGCGACTCAAATCAGTGCATATCACAGATTAAAATGCAGAAAAATAAAAGGGTTGTATGATTTGTCCTGTTGGGCTTGAGGTGAGTAGGCCTTCCTGAAAGGACATGCTCCATAGCCTCATGTACATATTGTACCTTGAAGGAAACTCAACATGAAGACATGTGGAAATCAAACATAGACGCAGAAAACAACACACAAACGCACACACACGCACACACACAGATCTTATTGCACACACAGCTTTATTTGAAATCATATAGAAGCATGTCCAAATCCAGATATATATTGACACTGCACAGGAGCTTCATCAAAAGCAGAAAACAGCGAAAACACGTCACTTTAAACCAGAAATGTGCGCCATGCAAACAGAATGTAATTAGGTTTCCACGTGATCATCAGACGATTGGGGATATTAAGCTGAATGTGATACCAAATCAAACATACGTTGTGAGTAAACGGCCGCTTCATCTCACAAGACTCGTGTATTCCTCACATCGATCCCACATCCTTCACTTTTATCGGTTGCCAACAACAGATAATAGGGTCTCTGGTTACCACCAGGCGGAGTGTGGGAGGGGAGGGGAGGCTCCAGAAACAATCAGCGCCCGGTTTCCCGATAACGTTGTCTCTTAGCGCACTACGAAGACTCCAAAGATTAGACTCATCAAAGTTGTTTGCCTCTATAGGCGTGGTTCCCGAACGGTCTCTTAGGAGTCTTCTTAGGGAACACTCCTCACGTCGTTCGCAAACGGCGCTGTCCAGAAAGAACGTGCTGAAATCGATTGCTCAGAGATCGAGTTTCCATTTCATGTGCATGGTAGCGTTCTAAAGAATATTGCAGTCTTTGCGAATAAAACATTGCTCAAAATCCTTCTAGTAGGCCTAATCAATTATTTAACCATGGGCGAACATAGCATAGCCTACACTGATTTAAAAAAATTATATAGAAAAATATACATTTTGAAATGAAAGCTACATTTTGAATAGTTTATTTAGCTTATTATATAATAGCCTACTGTTTATGCTGAGACTGCTATGCTTTTTGTTACCTGTAGGGGTCTGTGTGCGGGCTTTGCGCCCCGCCCGACCAGTGTGTGTTTGTCAGGTGAAAGCTTAATGTCAAGGGAAAGAGGTGGTGGTTGAAAAAAGTATTTCGACCACTTATTACGTTCACTCGTTTCTTATAATGGTTTATTCATTTCCCAGTATAATAACCTGCCTCCAATATAATTTCAATATATAATAGTAATCCAATATAATAATATTAATTTAGAAGACAGTTTTGTTCATTTTTGATTTGTAAAATAAATAGCCTACATTATTTTTTGGAAGTTGCGAGTTTTTGAAATTATTGGAAGCGAGTCGAGCTGACCTCGCCTGGCTGTATCTACGGCCCAAAAAGAGAACAGCCGAGACAACATCCTTAATTAAAACATGCCGTTTCTTTTGGCCTCAATTGGCTATGGATGCAAACTGTTTCCTGAAACCTTCTTAAAGCCTTCTCAACAACGTCATGCGTAACGTCTTCTTAAAGTTGTTTGCGTGTTTCCCGAAACATTCTTTGCTACGAATCACTTACGGAGTGCTGAGAAAGAATCAGGCAAACAAATCCACTTTCCTTGACAGCTGTCTAGTTCGGTGTGCATAAAGGTAGCCCTACCGACGGACCAATTGCAAACTACTGCAACTGCTGATGCCATCTCTCTAAGTTAAAAAGTAGCCGCACCCACCCCAAACCAAGTGTATACATGTTGATTATAGCGGACTACACCACCTCTTCTACTCTGCATGGAATTCTATTCCGATCAGAGAATTGTATTCCGATTGAGGCGTATATATGAAAAAAAAATATTCTGATTGAGCTGTTCTTCCACTTCCAATCGGATCAGAAGTGTCCATGTAACCGCGGCTAGTGTCAAGGCATGCACAATTCTGCAAGCAATTTGTGAAATTTGCAAATTGACAAACAATTAGGCTCTGAGTGGCTAAGAGGTAGCTGTCGACCTGTCCTGGGAGATCCTCAAAGCTGGGGATGTCCTCGCAGCTGGGGATGGGGATCGCCTGGCCTGAGAGCGTCCAGCATCACCTCTTCTGGTGGATGGCCCCCCGAGATCCCATCACAGGAGATCTCACCTCGCGAGCGCCTTCTCCTCCGTCTGTGTTCATTCTGGCACTGTGCTGGAGCCAGCACCAGTTAGAAGCTGGTCACTTCAAAAAGATATTGTATTTGTTTTAAAAATCTAAAATGAACAAAACTTCTAAATTCAGGAAATTATACTGGGAAACGAATAAACCATAAACGTAAATGGTCGAAAGACTTTTTTCAACCACCGCCTCTTTCCCTTGACATTTAGTTTTCACCTGACAAACACACACTGGCCCACACACGGACCCCTACAGGTAACAAAAAGCAAAGCAGTCTCAGCATGAACAGATTTATATAATAAACTAAATAAATTATTCAAAATGTAGCTTTCACTTCAAAATGTCTATTTTCATAAATAATTAACAAGTCAGACACCTTTGTAAACAGAAAATCAATAGCCTCATTTGAACGGCTGCAACAGATGTTATTAAGGATGTGATTGCCTGAATCTCCTCCACTGTTTTCTGTATATTTTTTAAATCAGTGCAATGCTATGTTCGCCCATGGTTAAATAAATGTTTAGGCCTAAAAGAAGGATTTCGAGCAATGGTTTATTCGCAAAGACTGCAATATCCTTTAGAACGCTGTCATGCGCATGAAATGGAAACTCGATCTCTGAGCAATCGATTTCAGCATATTCTTTCTGGACAGCGCCGTTTACGAACGACGTATGGAGTGTTCCCTAAGAAGACTCCTAAGAGACCGTAAGGGAACCACGCCTATAGAGGCAAACAATTTTGATGAGTCTAAACGTAGGAGTCTTCGTAGCGCACTAGCGAGAACGTTATCAGGAAACCGGGCCCTGGTGTCACAGGGATCCGTGAATATATTTATTCACAGATCTTTTTTTTTGTTGCTTCCAGGTCTGGTGCTGGTGGTCTCCGTATATAATAAATATATAAATATAAATATCCATGTTTATATGCATATTTATATATATTTATTTGTTTATTTAGTATGTACGGAAAACAACACCTCCTCGAAGCAATGAAATAAATATATATATATATATGGTCTCACAGGAAACAGGAATATATATATGATCTGCTGCAAAACTTGGAGTATCCGAAGGCCTAATACAAAGCATTGACCCTTTTTTGCATTTGTGGTTTTGACAATGGTTTTGATAATACATAAATAGGGTGCACTCTAGACTATTATCTGTGCTCACCTCTTCTGAACCTCTCTCTCTCTCTCTCTCTCTCTCTCTCTCTCTCTCTCTCTCTCTCTCTCTCTCTCTCTCTCTCTCTCTCTCTCTCTCTCTCTCTCTCTCTCTCTCTCTCTCTCTCTCTCAGGAAAAAGTCTGAGAAATGCTCCAATTCCCATATTGTATATATAATATTCCAGGATTCCTTTTAGACCAGGTTGGACGTAGGCCTAATCTGGAAACCGGGCGGGTCTATCCTGCTATCGGCTCCCAGACCGTAGTCGAGGAGCACAGGGGAGACGTTCCCTCCAGGGCCGATGTTCTCTCGGGGGTAACACCCTTCACTTTGACCGGCAGTGGCTCTGCTGCTTCAGAATATGGTCGGAATGAAGCGGCCACCGATTTTTGACACTAGACTGACACACGCTACTTGCTCACCCATTGGTGATACACAACCTTGCCAATGTAGCAGTTCCATGCGAATTGGATTTCTAAAGGTTACAGTGGCGGTGACTAGCGTCAGAAGCTGGACCATCACTGTGGTGCAGCTAAGAAGGTTCTACGAGCGCTTCAGATCAATCTTAACGACGAACGACGTACGTAATATTCGTAGCAAAGAAGGTTTCGGGAAACACGTGAGATGTTAAGGGAGAACTTAAAGTAGAGGTTACAAATTACACTGCGTTTAGAAGGCTTTAAGAAGGTTTCGGGAAACCGGGCCCAGTCCTGTTCTCTTGTTTTCTTCTCTGACAGCGTTGGTGTCGTCTAGTGGACTCACCTGTGTGTGTGTTTACGTGTGACGCCCGCTACAGGAACACATCGATCCGGGAGAATGTTTTTTTTTAAACCGTTATCGAATGGAAAATAAAAAAGAACCATCGCACTCTTAGGTGGACGATTAACCGCAGTGAGAACACGACGGCAAAACATTTCAACCGTCCCCCGGAAATGTTCAATTGAGAAAAACGCAGAGTGGGTTTGAAAGAAGGGAAAATCAATGGTTTGCATGGGCAGATGACTCTCCTTCCATTCATGACGATGGGATGGAGTTGTGTTTCAAACATAGCCAGGGCGGAGGTGGTGGTGGTGGGGTTGGTGGTGGTGGTGGATGGTGCTGCTGGTGCTGGTGGTGGTGGTGGGGGTTAAGGTGGAGGGTGGTGGTGGTGGAGCTGGTGGGGTGGGGGAATGCACATTAAACGTGCTATTGCTTGAAACATTCGATGTGGCGTGTGAGCAGGCTTTTTGTTTTCTAGGGGCCAAGAGCTCTCTGCCTTTTAGCTGAAATAGCTCTGAGAAATGTCAGCCCGCTACACACTTCATGTTGGGTTTATTGTTAATTGACGCCCCAGGCGGGACTTGAATTGAATCGCTGGTACTCGTATCACGGTACTTTTTTCAGTTATCTTATTTATCATAGGAGATAACAGCAATAAGAGGCGATGATATCATGGCAGGACACGTAGGAGATATATTTGTTAAATCTGTAGCGTTTGATTCAGTGAACGAGAGGGTTTAATACTATTGCAAGTTATGAATGGATATTATGCGTTGGAGTAAATTCCACAATACTGTCGTCATTTATACGAAATAAGCTGAAAACGGTTGGCTGTTTTATTTTGTTCGGCACTGCCCCCATCAGGCAGGAGTTGGTCTTGCATATTCCCATTCTTTTTGTCTATTCTCTCACTCACTCACTCACTCACTCACTCACTCTCTCCAACCCCAGGGGGGAGGAACAGAGTTATGTTGGGCCCACATGCCACGGCGGCGTAGAGCTGGGAGTGGAACAGCTGGCGCTAGCGGTTAGCGGCTAGCCCAGGAGAGCGTGTTCGCAGGGGGAACACGAGAAATGCATTAGTCCAGATCCTGCCATCGTACCGTTACCATATATATCTTTCATTTCCCAGCCCCTACCCAAACTACCCACTGACATCTGCTCTCTCTCGCTCTCGCTCTCGCTCTCACTCTCTCTCGCTCTCTCTTTCTTCTTCACCGATCTCCCTCTCTTTTATTCTCTCTCTCGCTCTTCTTCACCCATATCCCTCTCGCTATCTTTCCTTTTACTGCCCTCTCTCGTTTCCATCAGGCGAATCACACCTTCTGCAACTCTTTTCGTCTCATGCTATCACCCCAAACTGACACACACACACACACACACACACACACACACTGCCCTCCCCCTCCAATTCCATCATAACAAACACAGACCTTCCCCAAAACCCAAAATAGCACACCAACTCACCCTCACTCAATCCCACCATGACACACACACACACACACACACACACACACACACACACACACACACACACACACACACACACACACACACACACTTTGCTCTGGTTTTCAAATATTTTCAATTTCCCCTCCCAGACCATACTTTGCCCATTCCTTATTTTCCTCCATCTCTCTCTCTCTACCTTCAACCCCCATGTGTGTGTATCTCTTTCTCTCTCTCCTTCTGTCTGTCTGTCTGTCTGTCTGTCTGTCTGTCTGTCTGTCTGTCTGTCTGTCTGTCTGTCTGTCTGTCTGTCTGTCTGTCTGTCTGTCTGTCTGTCTCCCCTCCCTCCCTCCCCCATGTCTCTCTATCTTCATCCAACTGCAGCCCCGCACTGGTTCCCCGACATAGTGCACACCCAGATGACGTTTCAGTGCTTTTATGATTTAAAGTAAAAAGTGTTAGAAAAGAATTGTCCTGGTCTTCAACAGAGGAGTTTAATTGTAACAGGGTG
The DNA here is from genome assembly GCF_902167405.1 of Gadus morhua. Classification (NCBI taxonomy): domain Eukaryota; kingdom Metazoa; phylum Chordata; class Actinopteri; order Gadiformes; family Gadidae; genus Gadus; species Gadus morhua. The sequence goes on from NC_044064.1 coordinate 11,733,941, forward strand.
CCATAAACAGGGCCGGGTCTTGCTTAATCTGGGACATGAGGTTGTGTAGGGCCCCCAAAGCCACCCGGGGACCTCCAAGCTGCCATTATACCTCCATTTATTTCTAATTATTCTGTTTTATTATTAAGTTGAAATTACCAGACTGTTGGTAGTCAAGTGTGCTGAGTGAAACAAACTATATGCCCCCAAAAATAATAAATATATATATAAATATATATATTCACTTTTGTCTCAATCTCAACATCAGACATTACCATGTATATTGTTGGTTAGTGGTGCCTGGCCAATGGAGAGCGCTAGGGCACCGCCCTCTTATATATTAATTCATGAATAATGAGCGATCCTGTTCATCCCCTCCCTCTCAGTAGCTCGTCTGGGCTGTGGGAACATCGCCCAGGCATTGCAGCACCCCAGCCAATTGCTAACACAGGTTTGCAAAACGAAGCACAACTTTAAATCGGATGCCTTAAAGCGATTAACGTATCGCCCCCGGCGCTGCGGTCTGCGGTCTATTCGGGACACCTGACTTTATTGACGTTGACAGTGATGAATGCTGAGACTCAAGACACAGGATTACAGCTGCCCCCCTGATTCAATAAGATCTGTTATATATTAGAGAGGACAACGTTGGTGGAGGAACAACAAGTCAAAAGCTTAGGCCGGATCAACCTGACATCAGGATCAGACAGCAGGCCAGTGAAATATTGGTGAAAAAGCACATGCAGGGCTCCTGCTGTAATTGGAACGACAGAAAGGCTTGGCTAACAATCAATATGAGAGCAGAACATGTAGCCTTCTTCCCACAGGATTAAACAATTTCAATATTAAATGCATGCCTCTTAGAGGTTTTTGAATCCACCCCCAAAAATAGGGCCCCCAAAACCACATTTTGCATTAGGGCCCCCAAAAAGCTAGAAACAGCCCTGGCCAGATGGTCCGCTGGGTCATGGTGTATTCCACACGGAAAGGTTCTGATTTCTGACCCCCATTTTCAGGGGGTCAGAACTTGTGAAATATGTTCCTCGAGAAAGATTCCCCCCCCCCCCCCTGCTTCTTAATGACCTGTCTCTGTATTCACTGTCTAACCCCTACCTGCTCCTTAATGACCTGTCTCTGTATTCACTGTCTGACCCCTACCTGCTCCTTAATGACCTGTCTCTGTATTCACTGTCTAACCCCTACCTGCTTCCTATTGACCTGTCTCTGTATTCACTGTCTAACCCCTACCTGCTTCCTATTGACCTGTCTCTGTATTCACTGTCTAACCCCTACCTGCTCCTTAATGACCTGTCTCTGTATTCACTGTCTAACCCCTACCTGCTCCTTAATGACCTGTCTCTGTATTCACTGTCTAACCCCTACCTGCTCCTTAATGACCTGTCTCTGTATTCACTGTCTAACCCCTACCTGTTCCTGAATGACTTGTCTCTGTATGCACTGTCTAACCCCTACCTGCTCATGTGTATCTGAAAACACTAAGACATCTTTGCTAAAAAAAGCACCCACTTAACAATGACATGTAGACAGGTATAAACTTTCTGAGCCTTCTATATTGACATAACATAAGGATGGAGCGATACTGCAAACCCTATGGCACAAACGCAGGCGCGAACATGTGACACACACACAAAGGGTTTGGATTCACAGGGAACAAACACACCAACTGATAGCGGCGGGAGACACGAGGTGTGACGGGGAGACGACAAGGAGTTCAGGAAGGAAGGGTTCAAAGGCGCGCATCAAAGCGTGTGAAAAGGGATGAATTCATTAGTGTGTTATTAATTGTGTGTGAGTGTGTGTAAGTGTGTGTGTAAGTGTGTGGGCTTTTCCAGAGAATCAAAAGGCATGCACGGGGAGGCATCATCTTCACAAACAAAGCACACTAGTCACTTCAAGGTACTTCATGGCTCACGCACACACGTACGTGTGTGTGTGTGTGTGTGTGTGTGTGTGTGTGTGTGTGTGTGTGTGTGTGTGTGTGTGTGTGTGTGTGTGTGTGTGTGTGTGTGTGTGTGTGTGTGTGTGTGTGTGTGTGTGAGCTATAATTGGAGTGACAGCTCGCGCTGAGCCGGGTGCTACGGAGTCAACCGTTGCAACTCACAAGAGAGGCCTCCTGTGGTGCCCCCTTCCTCCTCTCCTCCTCCTCCTCCTCCTCCTCCTCCTCCTCCTCCTCCTCCTCCTCCTCCTCCTGCAACGCTGTCCTCGGCCCAGCCCGCTCCCCTCCTCTGAGGACCCGACCGAGGGCAGCAAAGGAGCTCCACCTCAGGGTCTTAACCCTCTCATCTCCTCTCCTCCCTCCCTTCCTTCCATCCTCCCTGATCTCTTCCGTCCTCCCTTCATTCTGCTCCTTGAGACGGAGCGAGAGGAGGAGAGGGACGGTGAGGACATGTGCATGGATGAAATATATGTATGCACGCACGCACACACACACACACACACACACTAACACAGACACACACATACAGAAACACAAACACACACACACACACACACAGAAACACACACACACAGAAACACACACACACACAGAAACACACACACACACACACACACACACACACACACACACACACACACATACACACACAGTGCTGGTGTGCGTTTCAGTGCCGACTGTCATGCTGTTTCTCTGTGTACCGGATAAGACAATACTTGATCTTGAGCCTCCTTGAGCTGGATACCTGTGACACCTATACCTGCATCTTAATGGCACGTGTCTGAATGTACTGTTAATCCCTTTGGTTAAAAGCTTCTCCTCGCACATGAATGAGTAGAAAAATGTGTAAATAGTGAAGTAGTGTGGAGGTGTTTTGTATTGAGTTATGTTTGGGCAATTAAGCGTGGATTCAGACCATCTGAGAGTAGTCCATTGGGGAGGGGACAGACGGCGTATGTGTGCTGCATCAACGGCATCTGCACCAGCATGCTCTCTCTCTCTCTCTCTCTCTGTCTCTCTGTCTCTCTGTCTCTCTGTCTCTCTGTCTCTCTGTCTCTCTCTCTCTCTCTCTGTCTCTCTGTCCCTCTCTCTCTCTCTTTCTCTCTCTCTCACTCTTTCTCTTTCCCTCTCCCTTTCCCTCTCTCTCTCTCTATCTCTCTCTCTCTCTCTCTCTCTCTCTCTCTCTCTCTCTCTCTCTCTCACTCTTTCCCTCTCCCTCTCTCTGTCACTCTCTCTCTGTCACTCTCTACCCCTCTCCCCCCTAACCGTCCCTTTTATGCTGTCTCCCCATGAGGTCGAATGTGACTGTGATCGGCAATTATTGACACACGCAATTATTGTGTCTCCTTCTCTCTGTTTGTTTGTATCACGTGTGTCTTCCTGAGTTAGTGTGTGTGTGTGTCTTTGTTATCCCTACCCTTTCTCTGCATGGGATTGTGCGTATGTGAGTATGTGTGTGTCTTCTTTCACTGTGTGTGTTGTGTTCCCCCCCCCCCCGCCATGCATGTGCTTTCCCACTGACAGCCTAATTGCTGCGTTCAGCCCACCATCGCGGCGAGCGAAAGGCTCTCAGGATCCCCGCTCGCCGCTGACAGACCACTACTTTACGACATTCATGTTTGCGAGGACGTTTTTTTTTCTCCACTCCGAAAAACGAGGACTATGGGTAATTATCAACATTGAGGGCATGGAGCTAAGTGGAGGAGGAGGAACGCTGGATTGTTATGCCTTTCCGACGGTGTGTCCAGGGGGAACGGAACGAGGCCAAGTAATACGGGGTCGCGGCACTCGCCTGCTCTCTGCTCTCTGACCGTCCGTTGGTTGGCTGAGAAACCTTTTGGAGGCTGGGTGGCCATATTGGTGAATACTACTCTTATTGTGGATTGAACCAATTTGAGGGTTTTAATAGGCTGTTGTTTGGGCTGTTGGTTTCTAGCAAAATCATGGCTGGTGAATTCCATCATAATTGGCTTCTGAGAGAGAGAGAGAGAGAGAGAGAGAGAGAGAGAGAGAGAGAGAGAGAGAGAGAGAGAGAGAGAGAGAGAGAGAGAGAGAGAGAGAGAGAGAGAGAGAGAGAGAGAGAGAGAGAGAGAGAGAGAGAGAGAGAGAGAGAGAGAGAGAGAGAGAGGGGTCTAGGAGAGGAAATTGAAAATATCTGTCTATGTGAGTGGAAGAGAGGGAGAAATTCGCTCTCGCTGTGGGTGTTGAAACGCACATCGTTATCGACCGAGACGATTTAGCACTTCTGACAATTCCTGTTTCGATGGCGGGAAAAAGACGCATGAAAAAAACCTTCCTGCAGATTCATTTGAATAAGAAGCTCAGGAAAGATGGGCTAAAGAGAAAGAGCAATGAACTATTTAAAAAACACAAAGGAATAAATGAAATACAAGTGAAGTTAAATTGCTTCAATAGTTACTTTAGCACATTGCTTTCGTCCAAATTGACTCCCAGTGAACCCAGACAAGTGGTTTGAGTCAGGATGCGGCTCATCCTCATGCGGTGCACTGCTTAGCTGGCGACGTGATTGGGCAGTAGAAAGAACGTTGGAGTAGAAAGAATGTGTCAGACTTTGGTGATGATAGACGGGACATCTGAGAGGGTGCTGAGTGACCATCTGTGCTATCTGTCCGTCTGTGCACTGGAGCTGACGGCACGGGAAATGATGAAATGATCGAAAGTTTCTTCAGAAAGTAAATTGTTTTCTTAAAAACGTGTGCCAACATATGCATTGACATCAGTTGGCTCATCTGACAGGTGTCGATTTTTTTTCTTAATTTCTTAATTTTAATTAATAAATAATAATAATAATTTTAAATTAATTAATTAATTCATTCATTTTATTTTGATAGATTAATATTTTTTTTTATAAGACGTGAAACCCTTACCATATTGCACTATTATCAAACGCTCCCCTAAAAGAGTAATTTATGTGTAACTTGTCTTTATCCATGTTAGGGGGTGTGTGTGTATCGCAATCAGCACATACCCTTTTACACTGCTCATTATTTACCATGGCAGTTAATCTATCCTCTCCTCTAATGAAATAATAATCACATTTTGACCTATGGCTGGTGGTAATATTAATAGCGGCTTATGACATTAATCCATCTTAACCTATGGCCTCCCCCGTACCATTCAGAAGCCCAGACTGTGCGCTTGAAGCGTCAAAAGAACAACAAACCCAAGGGTCCACGGTGCCCAAAGTTCAGAGCCAGGCGTTAATTTGGTTCTCAGGATCGTATTGTAGTTTCCACCTGCATCCTGATTGGATTACTGAACAACGCCTTTACCTGCTAGGAGTTCAACGGCATTCCCCTTTCGGGATCTGACCCAATTAGTTTCTCCGAAAGGTGAATCGCGTCGGTTAATTCCGTTGGAAAGGTCAATGGTTCCGCTCCCCCCGTACCGCACCACATTATATACTTAACCCCCCCCCCCCCCCTGTACAGGGCTTTGTTAATCACAAAGTATAATTCCACCTTTTTTCCGCGTCAAATGTTTTCAACGAGGACCAACGCAGGTGGAGTTTCAGCTGTAAATCCTGGCTGAAAAACGTCCATCTCGTCCCTGAGTATTTTTTCGGGCCATATATAATGATTGTTCAGATGTTATTGGTCGGACGCAAGCCTTTAAAGAAAAGCACCCGTCCTGCCCGCTCGGCTTGTCTGAGGGATAACGGATGATCAAGATGATGTACCGCGTGCGCCAAACTCTCACAGATTTATCGGTATTGAAAGTGCTGCGCGGGGCGCAAAAAATATGGACCTGTTGTCGACGACTCGACGACTTTAGTAAATTGGTGCGGTGAGTCACGAGAAAAACACAAGCGTGACTCCAAAACCAGCTGAATCCAGCCCCGTCATCTGGGTGCCAGAATTACCCAAATCCACTTTGTCCAAATGAGATTCTCGTTCTGCGGTTGGGGTTGGGGCGGGGGGGGGGGGGGGGGGGGGGGGGGTTCAGTGACTCACACACACGTGGGGCGCTGCCAAAACGCAGACCCATTATCCTAATCACGTGTATGTGTCTTATTCAGAGGCGCTGGGCGAAAGCAATGACTGAAGTATTTTTTTAATTGAGAAAATGTTGTTATTCAAAGCGACACAGTGCCTTTATTCAAAGTCGTGTCACGGACCGAGAAGTTGGGCTCTGACAGGTAGACAGAGGGGAACGCGGGTTCCTGGACTCGAACCCACAACCTTTTCGTCTTGGAATCAAACTCCCTCACCACTAAACCTTCCTCAACCCTTTAAAAACATGCCTGTGTGTCTGTCCCTCTCCAAAGGCTATGAAAACCACACACACACACACACACACACACACACACACACACACACACACACACACACACACACACACACACACACACACACACACACACACACACACTTCGCACATAAGCATGGCGATTCTGAAACCTCCCACCGAGATACAGCCTATCTCGGTGGGTGGCCTCTGGAAATAGCTCCATGTCTTCTTCCCCTTCCTCCTTTAAACTGATAGAAGAGCCTCCAGAGCGGCCCTGACTCATCTACATCCACACCGGAGCTCCTGATTGGAAAGTGAGGCTTGTGATTGCTTTGTCCCGCCAGGAGTAGCCCTGAACCCAGAGGCGACGGAGCCTGAGGAGGGCTCAGGATTTGGATATGACGGGGACTGCATTTCATCCGTCATATACCCCTCGGACCTGCAGTGGTCGTTCAAGACTGAGAATCTTAACATCTGTGTATGGAAATGTGTTTAGGTCTGTTTCAATGGTTTTGTGTGTGTGTGTGTGTGCGTGCGTGCGTGCGTGCTGTCTGAGCCATGCATATGTGAGTGTGTGTGTGTGTGTGTGTGCAGACCTATTGCATTGTCATCTGGGCATGCCTCTGCAGCTGTGTGTGTGCGTGTGTGTGTGTAAGTGTGTGCGCTTGCGGTGGCTAATTGCAGCTCTGTGGTGAACACAAATTTCACATTATACTCTCATGCCCCTGGCTGGGCATCGAACAGGCGGCCTCACAGCTGTGTGTGTGTGTGTGTGTGTGTGTGTGTGTGTGTGTGTGTGTGTGTGTGTGTGTGTGTGTGTGTGTGTGTGTGTGTGTGTGTGTGTGTGTGTGTGTGTGTGTGTGTGTGCCTCTTTGTGTTGGTGCTTTTGGTAGTTTTGGGGCGGAATCATGTGCTGCGATTAGCAGTTGAGCTCTGTGTGAATCGGTAGAGAGAGCTTGCAGTAGAACTAGAGAGATTTGGCTGTGAAAACGGGGCCGGCGATATGGGGGAAAATGCATCCCAACGATGGCAATAACCGGGAATTTCTCACAATATCAATGAATATTACCATAATCATATGCTACGGAAGTCAAAACTGTTTGAGTGTCACATGGTAATAGACGGTGTCAGACTGAAACAAAAGCATTTTCATTCCAAACTCAATTTGATCTAAGTCATTAATTCCCAGCCCGGGCTACCCTCACACAATGATAGTAAGTCAGAAATTACAACTATCGACTAGATAATAAACCCTTAATTGTAAATGTTATGGTGCTTTCCATCCAGAAAAAACAGCTTCTCCCGTTGTTTTTTCCCATGTTCACAGGCCAATCGTTGCCTCTTCAATATTCGGCAACGTTCACATTTCTCCAAAGACAATACAGTGTCTATGCATATAGATATATGCTTCTCTGAACCAGGGCAGGGGAAATAGACTGAAACTAATGAAGATAACTCTACTACCTGTTCCTTGCTAGGACACACCCACCCACGGATGCCCTGGTTTGAGTGAACCTCGCAGACAGAGGAGTGACTTCAGGACCAGGGACAGCTCCCACTGGACACGCGAAAAATACTTGATTTATTCATCTACTGTATATAGATAAATATATCAAAGTATTTTACATGTATTTCGCCTGGTGTTGTCACTAGGCCTCACATTACGTAGGGTGAGGAGATAAAGGAAAAAAAACTGAATGTGAACACAGAGAGAAGTGCAAATCAAATGACCTTAAACATCCCACGTTGCCGTGGTCTGTGAAGAATCTGCACAACCAGGAGGGACGTTGTGTTCCACTGAGACGCTAGTGTTGGGTGAGCCGGGTGCTACTATGTGGCTGCTGTTGTTGTTTGGATTCCTCCCCCTCCTTTTGCTTCCCCCCGACGTCCATCTGTGTTGAGGTTCACCTGTGTTGCCAGGCGACCGGTGTGCCCGCCACTGGGGCTTTGATCAACGATCACAATGATGTAATGGATATGGCGCTGGCAGGGTGCCCGACAGAGAGGGACAGATGCCAGTACACACGCACACACACACACACACGCGCGACGCACACGCACACACACTGTGCACACACACTCACATGTGCACACAAGCAAGGAGGGAGCACACATACACCCATGAACACGCATACACCCGCACAGAGATAACACACACAAAAACACGTACACACACACCGCCACACACACAAAGGGAACACACAACAAAAACACACACCAAAATACAGATAACACACAGGAATAACGACACATATGCACACACACACAGACACACACACAGAGATAACATCTGCACACGCACACAAACACAGATACACACACAGAAATAACAGACACACAGACACATGGAGTAAATGCACACAAAACATCCTCACACACACACACACACACACACACACACACACACAAGGATAACCCATAGGGACAACACAAAACATACAAACGAGTTGCACATACAAAGAGATCATGCACACACCCATCGAAAACACACACACACACACATACACACTCACACACACACACCCACACAACTGGAACTTTTGTGTACTTAAGTCCGACATGTCGCTCAGCCTGAAACTACCAATTGGACCACCCTCTCTACAGACCTGTCCACACTTTGGGCCCCTCACAAACCACTTTTGTTTGCTTCTGAGAATCCTTTCGCCTAACAGGGGTCCGTTCAACCAATGTCAATTTTTGTCTAACTTTCTCACAAACTTTGTCGATGTTGCGATCCCGAATCCAACCAGAAGCGATGTTCACACTTTGTCAGGGATGTGCTGGTATTAGAAACGGGCTTTTGGAGGTACACTTAACCGTGATGCAGGTTCCTATGCAGTGATTTGTTCTAGTGTTGTGGATGGCTGGTGTTTCGCGTGTCGCTGAATAAGATGAGCTTTGGGTTAACAGAAGCCCGGGAACAAAATTACACTGGGTGAAAGCGGTTGAAACATATTCCATGACATCTCTATAAAGATAATATTGAGAGTGCGAGTATGAGCATTTTTGTAGGTTGATGTCAAACGTTGAAAACCTCAAACAATAGAATTCGAACACACATTTTTTTAAACGCTTCTCGAAGGATTTAAAAGTTTTACATAAACATTATACACTCCAGTGGCAAGTGCTAGTGTCAGGCTAGGACGGGATTAATGGGACACAATGGGAGAAAAGCTAAGAGACGGGACAAAACAGATCATATTAACTGGTGCATGAAGACATTCACTCTCCTTTTATGTATCTCTTTCACTTTCACTTTCGCACACAAACACACACACATCCACACACCCACACACCTAGACAGAGACACATGCAGTGTGTCAGGGATTGTGCTTAGTATGCATGGCAGTGTTGGCTGCACAGAGACTTTGACAAGCAGTTATAAAAGCACATTAGGCCGCCGATGACAAATGCTTTGTTACGCCATTTTCTATTTTCTCCCTCCCACATCTCTTGCTCCCTCTCTCGCTCTCTCTCTCCCTCGTTCTTATACTACCTCTCTCACTCTCCTCAAATTGAGAATTGTGTTATGTTTTCCTGCTAGAAAATTCCCTTGATTGATTCGTCCATCGATCGATCACCTGCGTACTCTTTTGTTCCTGAGAGAGCTCTCGAGCAGAATGTATAACTGGGTCCTCACTAAATACTTTAATGTTTTCTCTCCAGAACCACAAGCCTAAGCATATTCCGGATAGCCGGGGCGTAAATAAATAGTGTTTACTCATCTTCTTCCATTTGTTTTCTTTCGTCCCCTTCAAGAAACTTTTTCGACAATGAACAATAAGGACTACAGCTGTCGCAGAACTAGGGACTTTACCCGGTAAGAATAAGAGGTACCGGACTACCACGGCCTGCAGGAAATGGTCCAGAATGCTCTGAAGTCAGTCAGTACTCATGAACCTGACAACCCTGAGAGTTTAATTTTCTCTGCGGATTTGCATGTGAAATTCCAAGACAAGTGAGTGATGGATTTAGATTAAGATCCGTGTGAGAAAAAAATGAAAAAAAAGCCCCCAAAATCCTGATGACCATTTATGTCGCCACACTGAAGAATAATCATATTATTATAGGTTAATCTCTTTCTTTCTACCCCCAGCCCCCCTCGTTTTTGACTGAAGTGGGGCAGTGTGTGTGAGCATGCGTGTGTGTATTTAAGTGTGTGAGACTGTATAATTATGAGCAGATTAGGGAAGAGGCAGTCGGGACGGAGCAGACTTTGATGGGATTAAGCGCTCAATTACCCTGCTTAATCCACCCTCCCCCCTTCTTCTTCTTCTTCTTCCTTGTGCCCCCCCCCCCCCACCCCCCACCCCCACCCCACCGCTCCCCCTCTCAGGTTAACACAATTCTCACACGCTTCGACTCTCCCACACAACCGCACGTGTGCCGACGCACCGGCGTTCACATTGTCTCGCTCGTACCGCCTCTCGCTCCGGCTCTTGTTTTCACGATGAGTGCGTTGGCGGACGCGTGATTTGCGCTATTTCCTGTCCGCAACGGCGAGTAAACGACGTACGTGGCCACACCCCCACACCTCCTGTGCCGACCGCTTGTCTCTCTGCCTATTCATCGATCCGTCCCTCCTCCTGCGCTCCATAACCAATCAATTCACAGAACAAATGAAGGACAGTTTGTTCCTATACCTCCCATCGTACGAGACCATCTCATTGGTCCAACGCTGTACTTACCTTTTTTCAGTTGAAGCTTTTATCCACAGTGACTCAAGAGTGAATTCAGATATAGCTCATTTAGAAGCGGCATAGGGGTTAAGGATGTCCTTCTGAAGTCTGATTTCTATAGCTTCACACTTGGCCTATTATTACATAATACTAGGTTGTGCAACAGTTGGAATCAACCTTTAAGTAGCTGCCTCGAGTTTGATTAGCGCTTCATCAAAGCACCCGCTAATCGACAAAAAAGAACGTAAATTAAATAGAAACGTAACATAAATGAAAGTCTGCGGACTTCGGCGACCTAAACTCATGGCCGCCCCCCCCCTCCTCCCCCCCGAGCCAGTCCTCCCTCCTCCTCTGTTTCTTGAGGCGAAGCCGACCATGAATCCACGGCTGCCATTCCCGCCCCTGCCCTTTCGCCAGGAGATGTGTTTGACATTTCCAGCGCAGGAGTACAGTACCAGCGTTAGGGTGTATGAGTGCCTGCCTACACACCCTCTGCGCTCGGGTCCCCATGCCCACGGAGCCATCGTAATGGGGGCCCTTGGGGTGGGGGGGGGTGGAGGGACCCTTGTTAACTGTGGCTGCAGATTAAGGGACCAGATATGGCGGGAAAGGTCAGCCCCCCCCCACCCCCGTACTTTTTCCCTGACTGGGATCGTCTGAGATTCAGTTTGGGTAGCAAGCAAGCCCAAACGTTGTCCTATAGCCACGTACTGTAACACTGAATGGGCTCAGGGTTTGTGGGGACATAGGCCACGCTTATTATTTTAAAGTATAACATATTTGTAAGTATAGCAGAGGCATTTTATTCAAAAGCACTTAGAGGGAATTGTGAACGTCCACTTTGAGCAAGGGGGGGTTTAGGGGGTATCTTCCTCAAAGATGCCTTTAGTTCATCTCTGAACATACTCAGAGGGACGAGGACTAGGAGAGAAGAGCGAGAGAGAGAGAATTAGTTGGAGAGAGAGAGAGAGAGAGAGAGAGAGAGAGAGAGAGAGAGAGAGAGAGAGAGAGAGAGAGAGAGAGAGAGAGAGAGAGAGAGAGAGAGAGAGAGAGAGAGAGAGAGAGAGAGAGAGAGAGAGAGAGAGAGTAACGAGAAACGGAGAGTGACTGAGAGAGAGTGAACGAGAAACGGAGAGTGACTGAGAGAGATGGAGAGGAGATGGGAGTGAGAGTGAGTTGGGGGGAGAGAGAGAGAGCTTGCCAAGCAGCACTCGTTAAAGGGGTGGCCAATCGTCCAATTATCTGGATTAAACAGGTGGCACCTCGTTGGAAAAGCTCATTAAAATGGCTTCCAATCTTGACTCCAGCTGAAGAAAATGAAACGTGGGCTTCCTGTTCTGTCCGCATACTTCATTTATATACTTTTATTTTTTTATTCATTTTAACAAATAAAACTCACAATGTGCAGTTTGGAGAATGGATGGGATATAGGGGGTGTATCCTAAACAATATGAGTGTGGGATATAGAGGGTGTCTCCTAAACAATAACAGCGTGGGATATAGAGGGTGTCTCCTAAACAATAACAGTGTGGGATATAGAGGGTGTCTCCTAAACAATAAGAGCGTGGGATATAGAGGGTGTTTCCTAAACAATAAGAGCGTGGGATATAGAGGGTGTTTCCTAAACAATAAGAGCGTGGGATATAGCGGGTGTTTCCTAAACAATAAGAGCGTGGGATATAGAGGGTGTTTCCTAGCTCAACCGTAAGTGGGTGGTATATACAGGGTGTTTCCCAGCTTAACCATAAGAGCTCATCATTTTTATCATTTATTTTTATACCTACTTCGCGCTGGACTGGTCGTAGTAATGGAGGCACTGGCCTTCAGAAAGGTGGGGGGGGTTATTGGGGTGACGACAGCAGTGAAACGTTTCGCATCGGTTCCGTCTCTCTTTCTCACACCTCGTACGCTCACAACCGTCCCCTTTGGACGGCCGTTCATGGCGCGTGAAAGATCACAAACACACGGAGGCACGTAAACATCTTCTGGAGGCTGCGCGGCGTGTGTGTGTGTGCGTGTGTGTGTGTCTGTGTGTGTCCGTGCGTGCCAATACATTACAAGGCGAAGGGCAGCTTCGACCTCCAGAAATGTGGAGTCTGATGGGTTTTATACCTCTAATACCCCCGTCGGCACTTAGCAGACTCACACCAGAGCCCTTCTTATTTCTTTGTGTTGCTAGCCGTAATGGTGTGTAAAAGCAGAAAGGTCATGTGTCCCTCTCTCTGGCTACTGCTCAGGGAAGAGGAACTGGGCCTTCACCGCTCACATAGCGTCTCCAATGCCGTTAGGGTGTTTTTTATTTTTCGTTCTTCTATTTTTTTCAGATTACAGCCAGACGCCATTAAGCGACAAGGTCTCTGCGCTCAAAGGGAGCAGGCTTCTTACAGGCTCGTGAAGTGGAAATACACTGGCGGAAAGATACAGCACCGCTTACCTAGTTACAGTCCATGTTGCTTGGTTATTTACTCCTTTGTCCGTTTAGCATTTTCATTTAATAGGTCTCGTAAAAAGCTTTGAATGAATTCAGATCCATGTTATTTTGGAGCAGGTGGAGGGCTTGCTAAAGAATGACTACTGGTAGACACTGGGCGTTGGGTATGGAGTTTCTGGCTGGGACGGTCACTCACCGCAAGACTATCGTGTAGATGTGCTACTGGCACTCTCTTCGGCCACCCCCCCAGAAATAATGGATACAGAGTCGGCAGGGCGGGGCGAGAGTTGTTTAGAGAAAATAATTGGAGTCTCAGCTGAATGTCAACAGTAAACTTCTCCAATGTGTCGCTTTTCAGGTTGAAAACCATTCCCATCTTCTATTCAGTTGACTACACACATCAGGCACACTGTTGTTTGGCCTAATTGAGACACAGGACACATATTAATGCGTGTACAAAAATAAACAACCTTCGTGTTCGAACTCTGCATTGACTGCAGCACGACAGAATTGCGCCCCCATCTGGTGAATGAGTGACTGCCAGTGATTTAACTGCCAGTGATTTAACTCTTCTGATTGATGAATTGGGATGCATGCAAAAATCAACATCTATTATGCACAAGTTTACCGAGAGTAGGATTATGTTTCTTCATAATAAATGGAAACAACAACACATAAATACATAATGCATATAAATATTGCAGGCCTATTATGACATGAGAAATATTAACGTGTTGCATCTTGTTATTTAACCATTCCCATTTTCCAGCTCAAAAACACTCGCATCACTAAATAATTTCATCAAGCCTCATTTACCAAAATCCAATCAAGGCTCCAGAATAAAATACCCATAAAAAGAAAAGTCCCAATATCCAATAATGCTTTGAATAATTTATTGAAGTGTTCTTTTTCTTTCAGTCAACACATAACTCCGGCCCCAGGTAAACAGGAGAGCTGTGGGGGAATGAGTGAGAGAGGGGAGGAGGGGAGGAGGATTGGGGGTGGGGGGGGGGGGGGAGTGGGGGGTAGTAGGGGGAGGTCGGGTGGTCAGGTAGAACGCCGCTCGAGCCCGGGCCGTCACCAGCGGCTCGTCGCTGATTCCCCGTGACATCGGGGGACGCACCGCTTTCCCTGCCTGTCACAACCACTCTGACCCCCCCCGCCACTGAGGCTGTCACACCACTCGGCGGGTCCTCTAACAGGGGGGGGGGGGGGGGGGGGGGGGGGGGGGGTGAGGGGGGGCGGTGGGTTTTGTTTTGCTGGGGACCTTTCCCCGTGTCCCCACAAGGTAAGGAATACGAAAGAAGAGTGTAAAAAAAAAACAAGGAACGATTTACATGCATGGATGTTTCTGTGATTTGACCCAGAGGAGCTTGTGCAATGGTCGCTATGGTTTCACCTAGGAGGCACAAGGCATTTCTTTTGTCAGCCGGCTCGGTGAGTCCTCGTCTTCTCCCCGGTTTGTCCTTGCTTTTAGTTTATTTCTACAGAGCGTTTTCCTCGCTCGCCTTCTTTATTATGTCTTTATCCACACCCCAGCACCACCCAGATCCTGGTAAAGTAGAAAAAGCCACCGGGTCTGGTTCTTACTTGGAGTATCGTATCCAATCGTGTTTGGAATTGCAATGTGTCACATTGTCATTATATGCATCCTCAATAGGATATTGAGTGGAAAACATATCTAAGAAAGGAAAGGAGGGTATGTTTTAGTCTTATATTAAGTAGTTGGTCCCACCAACCCAGGCTATTTTGCAATTTATCGATCGTCTCCATTAAAATCCCAGTTGTTAAAAAATAAATTTAAGGTTGATTTCCCGCTTGCAATGTGATTAAAATGTACACCTGTTCACAAATACCTCCCCATTTCCAACCACCAGGTTTTTCTTTTCCCCAGAACCAATCAATAGCCGATATACGAACTGGAAGAGTAGATGCTATTTTGGGGTCTTGACTTTTCCGTGGCGATCGATGTAAGATAGGGATGGTAGCGGTGCCAAAAAAACAAGTGGTTCTGCTGGTGGGCTGCACAGAATAAGATGTAAACACCAACGTTGATGTCCCTAACCTAACCGGTCGTTCACCCAATATAAGCTAAGCGGCTAGCAAAACAGATTCACTCACCGCTAACCTCCCTCTATAAATAATGTATGTTCAGGTGACATTGTTCCAATCTAACAGATTTATATATAAATATATAAAAAAATAATGTGAGCCAGAGTGGAAGGGAGAGAGGAGGAAAGTAGAGAGGGTAAAGGGGTGTGAGTTAAGGTAAAAGATGGATCAATATTTAATTTTCTCCCCAGGTAATATTTTCGGGGGCTAATCAGTGCAGACAGAGCAGATGACAGCCAGAATACGAAGTAGCTTAGAAAAAGAGAGTGTGGTGTCTTTCCCTCCATCACCCCCCAACCTCCCCAAATGTACTCAGTAAGCTAAAACTGTGAAAGGTAGCGTTGTTTATTTCCATGGTATTTCCAGGCGCCGAGATTATACCTTGTGACTGGTTATTCCTTTTCAATAAACCTTCTACAATGTTTGTTCTGCAACGGTACATAGTCAGATATTTAAAAGGGCAATAAACTTTGTTGGAAGAGATAGCAGCGTTTAATATTCTCCCTCTTTTTTGCTTTATTATCTCAAAAGATGAATGAAACCTAATTTATTCCAGATTTTTACTGAAATAAGTAAAAATCGGATAGTGTTTCACATATTTTTCGCCCAGTGCTTCAGAGTGTCCTTGAACTAAGGAATATCAATATATATATATATATATATATATATATATATATATCCTTTGGGCAGTCGTCTCTTCTCTCTGGAGCCTTTGATTGGTTATTATTTCTACTAATAGGCAAATTCAAAGACTCCGCCTTAAACTAAAAAACATTTAACCTGAATACGTCTCACGTTTAAACATGAGACCTCTTTTTTTCCACCCGCTGTTTAGAAGAGTGCAACCCACTAGCTGTACTACAGTAGCTAGCAGGTACAAGACTCAGTGGCCACTGGCCAATGGGGCTCCAGTGTGGGCCTAACGTAGCCTGACGCGCCAGATGGTTTGCTACACAGACCCATCTGGGAAGTTGTCCTTGGAAACGGTTTGGAAAAGGGAAGGTGCTTACAAAAATGAAGTGGCAGGTGATTGGATGAACAATCTGTCCATCGCCATCTATCACGTTCACAACGTTCCTAAAAGGACTCTTATTGGTCCGAACCCATGGTGTTCCGGACACAGACGCATAACTTGAAGCCTGTGAAGATGGATTCCCGTGGGATCTTAATCTTGCGGGACCAGCTGCCTCGCAAGCTAATGTGTATATAAGTGTATATGATACAGATTCAGCTGACTTTAGATGTGTGTACGTGCGGAAAATATCACAAACTAGTGATGAAACTGAAAATAACGCCTACAGAAAAAGTATGTGAGTACTCCATGTATTACCGCTGCAGCCGGAAGTTTTCTCTGCGGGGGAAAGCCAACAACCATCCTAGCATCTTTTCCACCACAAATTAAGTTACAACGATAGAGTAGAGAGTATGATGACATCGAACAACATCAAAGAAGAGTGCCAGTGGGAGTCCTGAGTGGAAGCCCATTCCTACTTTGGGCTTTAAGTGACACTGGCTTGAGCTTGAGCTAAATATTACATGGAAAAGGGAAGGTTTTACTTAGTAACGATAGCCTGGTAATATCATGGAAACAAACAACTTCCTGAGTAAATTGTTAAAAACATCGCCAAGAACCTAACCCTGCTCAGTATTAAACCGATGTAGCATGACTCTTGAAGAAAACCGTTCCTGTGGACGTTATCACCGGGTAACTATGGATGTCATTTTTCAACTTAAATAAAAACAATTATATGATTTCTAGGGCTTATCTAATTAACCCTTTTATGTGCCTCTCTCTCTCTGTCTCGGTCTGTCTCTGCCTCTGTCTCCCTCTCTGTAACTCAGTCTCTGTCTCTGTCACTGTCTGTCTCTCTGTCTCTCACTGTCTCTCTCTCTGTCTCTCACTGTCTCTCTGTTTCGGTCTATCTCTGTCTCTCTCTCTCTGTCTCTATCTCTTTCTCGGTCACTCGGTCTCTTGTCTCTGTCACTGTCTCTCTCTCTCTGTCTCTCACTGTCTCTCTGTCTCGGTCTGTCTCTTTCACTGTCTCTCTGTCCGTCTCTCTGTCTCTCTGTCTGTCTCTCTGTCTCTCACTGTCTCTCTGTCTGTCTGTTTGTGTGTCCACCTCCCCGTTCCCAGCGAATCTCCATGCTCGTGATTTTCCGTGCGGACAAAGTGTGTGTGAAGCATCTCTAGAGACCAGTGTTGCCTGCCAGAAGGCTGCAGACTCCTCCGTCAGCAAACTGCCCACTCCGGAACATTCTCAGACACCTTTCCATCAATACCCGGGCCCCTCCACGCCCGGTACCGGCAGAGGGTCGCCGGTCCACTAGCACTGCGCGATTTATTTCCCCGTACTCAGGCTTTGATTCATCTCTGCAATGTACTTTATTTTTTTCGTTGTAGGTTTACAGAGTTTTTTTGGGGTTTTTCCGCGAGAACAAAAGAAAGATGAATCCTCCTAGCCCTCATTTTCGAGGGGGGGAACGGCGGAGATTGCTTTTGGAGTGTGAACCCGCTGCGAACCAGCGCCGACGCCTCTGATTTGAGGCCGCTTCTGCTTTTTCATTCTTGTTCAAAAAGGGAGTGTGCCCTCTCGTCTCTACATTTAAATAAGGAACAGATCCTCGAATGTCCGTCCCTCCGCTTCCTCGTCTCGTCCCGCCCCGCGCGTAACAAGACCTCACCCCTAATGATCTTCAATTCCAGCCTCGGATTGAAATTCATACAAAACGACCCTCATTGCTTGAAATGACTGTCATGATATCCCCGTAAGAGACGGCTGCCCTGACGACGAAGGGATCACTATAGACACGGCAATCATGGCCTCTCTTTTATTTTTAGTTTTTCCTTTCTTTCCTTTCAATGAGGCAAGAGGCCGTTGTGGAATGCAGCTCCCTGCTCAATTGCTCGGCCATGTACCGTCTCCGGTAAGGCGGGGAGCGGACTTGATCAAGTGTGTGCGTGTGTGTGTGTCTGTGGCGGGGGGGAGGGGGGTCTGGGGGAGGTCGTTCAAGGTCGGGCTGCCTTCAGCGTCCGGACGCTTGGCTAATCAACCTTCCCCCCGGACACACTCACACACTCATGCATGCACACACATGCACATGCCAACATGCATATGCTTGTGCAAAGACGTGGCTTTTCCAGGGTACAAAGGCCCCCAGGAAGAAGAAAGAGAGACATAGAGAAAGACGAGCGAGGGGAAGTGAGAGAGGAGAGACTGGGTGAGAGAGTCATAGAGAGAAAGGGCAGAGGGAGAGAATGGCGGTCCATGTCTTTGCTCTCTAAGGGGGCACTATCAACCCACACACGCAGACAAGCACACACTGACACACATTATTACAACATATGATTGCCGCAGGATTCTGTAAAGTGTGAGTGTGTGTGTGAGTGTGTGTGTGCGTGTGTGTGTGTGTTTTTCTAGGTGGTGGTTAAGTTGACCAGGGTTCGTGTGTGCACTACCCTACAGGGCGTCATAGAGTGGTGAACACACACGAATACACCTCACAACCCTGTAGGTCGGTCTTGGAAAATTTGTTTAATAATTACTGACAAGGCTTTCAAACTGCATGAGTGTGTGTGTGTGTGAGTGTGTGAGTGAGTGAGTGAGTGAGTGAGTGAGTGAGTGAGTGAGTGAGTGAGTGTGTGTGTGTGTGTGTGTGTGTGTGTGTGTGTGTGTGTGTGTGTGTGTGTGTGCGCGTGCGCGCGTCCATTACAAATGTGTTGGGGAAGCTACATCAAGCCACTACCTCAGTATGTGGGTCACGGTGGGTGTGCTTTTATTTAGAAATATTATGCAGAGCTTGTTGTGGAGCCTGCCGGAGCCTGCAGTGCCGGCTTCTCAATGTCACCCCCGGTGTCCTAACAGGCCCTCAATTAGCGCATTAGCAGCTCGCTGCGGCGTGTTAGCATGGCCGCTAATGAGGCGAGTGGGAAACGGAAATGGAACTGTGTGTTATCGAGAAACTAGGGATTTTTCGCGTTTTTCTTTCTGTTTTCTTATAGACAAAAGTTTGGAACGTTTTCTTAGCGTCGCGCATTCTATGGAGGTCATGCAAAAACATGTGTTATGTCACGTTAAACCGATGTGACATTTTCTCAGAACCCCCCCCCCCCCCATCACACACACGGACGCTAAGACACAAATACACACACACACACAAATGATGTCATCGTCAGTCGTTGCCTTGCAGTGGTACGTCCAGCGTATTTGAAGAAAGGCGAGTTATAATAAACGTAATGCCCATGCCTTCTCAGGAGGTCATGCCCCCCTCCTTATTCTCTTGTTCTGTGATGCCTCCCTAGACCTCCCCATCAGCTCCCGCTCTCTCTCCCTCTCTCTTACTCTGCTGTCTCACTGTGGCCCATCCTCTCTCTCTTCTCTCTCTAACAAGATGATAGTGGTCACTCCCTCCTCCCCCACCGTCCCGTCCCCCCCCCCATTACAAATCTTCCTCTTCCTCCCTTCTTCTTCTTAGCCCTGGGTCTCTCGCATCTCTCCCTTCCTCTTCCTCTGGCAGCAAGATGTTGTTTGCCACTCTCTCTAATTTCCCTTACTCGTTCCCCTCTCTCTCTCATTGCTGTGCTCGCACGATCATCCTCCCCTTAGCTCTCTCTCTCTCTCTCTCTCTCTCTCTCTCTCTCTCTCTCTCTCTCTCTCTCTCTCTCTCTCTCTCTCTCTCTCTCTCTCTCTCTCTCTCTCTCTCTCTCTCTCTCCACGTCTGCGGGCGGTAAAGCGTCTTGCACAAAGTGATGGGATGGTTCTAATTGGCCGCCTCTCCGTCATGACATCGTGTGCGTCCGGAAGCTGGGACAGCGGCTCCAAACCCTCGGGAATCTGTCGCCAATTACATTGTTCCGCACGGAAAATAATACTTTCGCGCAAACTCAGACACAGGCCCAGATGCAGACTATTTTCCCATATTTTGAATGACATATAATCAGTCTCTCAATTAATGATTTGATTGTTATGTTCATCTTGGGAGAAATGAATGATGAATTATTAATGACTAATATGTTCTTTGTGTGTGTGTGTGTGTGTGTGTGTGTGTGTGTGTGTGTGTGGGGGGGGGGGGGGGGGGGGGGTCACCTTTGTGTTTTTGGGGAGGCAATTTGATTGCAATTACAACCAAACAGGTCAATCGACGTCACCAATACCATCGAAACCGATCAATGATACATTTTTTTTAACAAGACAGTTGCTAATTTGAACCCGGTCCACTGTGTTTTAACTAGCGGTCGGGGCCCCGGGGTCTCATACCAGGGGCCCGTGTTGAGTCGTTGTGGCCCTTGATTAACGGCTCTATTACCTGCTCAATTACGCCGTGTATCGACTGGTAGGCTGGCAGGGAGTATCAGCAGCAGGGGTGGAGCCAGTGAGGTAGGGTTGGTGGGGTGGGGATGGCTGTGGGGGAGAAGGGTAGAGTGGGGGAGGGGGAGGGGGGATGGCTAGGGGGGAGAAGGGTAGAGTGGGGGAGGGGGAGGGGGCGTGGAGAGGCTTGAGAGATCGCAGGCCAGAGGGACTGATGAATCAGAGTAATAATGAACTGGGATGCCTCGTCAGAGGTTGCTGATTGGCCTGTCCGGGTGTATCTCCATCTGGAGTGTGGACCAGGAACACACAAAGCACAGGGACTCCTGCTACTTGTCCTGCTGCGGCTAATACTACTGCTGCTGGCTCTGCTACAGCTACCGCTAACATCACTAATAATAATAATAATGCTATTACTACTGGTAATATTAGAACTAAGACTACAGCTACTAATATTAGTTATACTATAATTACTGTTTATACTATTTCTGCTAAGTCTCCTTCAGCTAATAACAATAAAAGGCTTCTACTGCTGCTCCTACTAGTTATACTACTTCTAGGACTACTAATACTAATACTATTAGTTATACTAATAGTACCACTATTATTACTACTACTATTAGTTATCCTACTGGTACTGCCTCCACTAATAATAATAATGTTTCTACTGCTACTACTAATAGTTATACTAGTACTAAGAATACTAACACTAGTACTATTAGTTATTTTATATCACTACTATTACTACTACTACTATTACTACTACTTCTAGTTATACTACTAATACTATAACCACTACTACTACTACTATTACTACTAATTATACTAGTACTAGTCATAATACTGCTACTTATACTTATACTACTACTAATACCCCTACTTCTACTAATACTATTTATACTACTTATAGTACTAATACTGCTACGGATGGTTATAATACTGCTAATTCTGGTAATACTAGTACTACACCTACTGCTAGTGCTGACGACCGACCCTTTAAAGTGACCTGTAAGCGAGGCGGAGCCTGACCAAAGCAGGCTACCCTTCTGTATCATTTAACCAAAAAGTTGAATTCACCGTGGGACATTGAAATGGAGCGAACCACTCCATCGATTCATCCCCAAAATGGGTCTCGCATGTAGATAGAGGTTCCTCCGCAGCCGTCCTCAGCCTGCCTACGGCCCAGCGTAGGGGGGGGGGGGGTCTGTGTCTGGGCTGGGATTGTTACTGCAGGTGGTCCCTGAGGACAGATCTGTTTCCTCCACCGCAAAGTCTGCTACACCAGGTGGTGCAGAGAAGTGGCAGAAAGATAGGGTTAGGGGGGAAATAAGGAATGTATCTATATGTGATAAAAGCCCCACGGGGGAGCAAGGGGGAGGGGTAGCGTGGCGGCTGCAGATAAGGTTGGGAGAGCGGTGGGTGGTTTGAGATAAGTAGAGTCTCATTCTCTCTCTCTCTCTCTCTCTCTCTCGCCCTCTCGCCCTCTCTCTCTCTCTCTCTCTCTCTCTCTCTCTCTCTCTCTCTCTCTCTCTCTCTCTCTCTCTCTCACCCTCTCTCTCTCTCGCTTTTTCTGAATGTTTCTCGCTCTGTCCTTATTCGTTTTTTTTTTGCTGTATCATTTTCCGCTCCCACTCTCGGTGAGGTGTGTCTTTCTCTCGCCCAGTCTCCATCTCTTTCCCTCTCTCTGTCACACTTCCGCACCCAGAAAGGACGTTGTATCAAAATTGTAGGCGCAGCACATTGCAACACTTTCAATGCAAAGAAACATTTCATATAGTATTTTCTTTGTTATTGTCTTGGCTGTAAGAAGGGGGAGCAGCTCATCCTTCTATCTCTCATCCCGCTGTCTGTGTGTGTGTGTCTGTGTCTCTCTCTCACTATCTCTCCCCCATTTCCTATGTCTTACTCTCTGTGTCTCATCCCCCTTTCTCTCTGTCTCCCTCTCTCTTTCTCTCTTGCTCTCTCTCTCTCTCTCTCTCATCCCCCTTCTCTGTGTGTCTCTCTCTCTGTGTCTCCCTCTCTCGCTCTTGTGCTCTCCCTCTCCCCTTAGTCTCCTTGTTGGCCTTTAAAAAAAAAGAAAAGGGAAGGAAAATAGGCGAACATGTAATCTGATAATTAACAATCTGCTAAATTCCTCCCAAGGAAAACAGAGGCTGGGAACGTCTGTGGAGTGCGATGACCTTTAGTGTCTGTCCGAGCCCTAGGGTGCGCCAACTCACTTAGAAGCATTTAATTAGCTGCGCTCACAGCTATTGGCTGATTCTGGAGGGATGGGGGGGAGGAGGGGGAGAGAGGAGAGAGAGAGAGAAGGGGGGAGAGGGTAAGGCGGGGGGGGGGGGGGGGGGGGGGATGTGGAGGAGGGAGAGGGCCAAGGAGAGGGGAAGAGGGGGGATAGGCAGAGAGAGGGATGGGAGAAGGAGAGAAAGATTGGGAGAGAAGGGAGAGAGACATCAAGAGGAATGGGTGAGAGGGAAAAAAATTGTGGGGCAGGATTGAAGCACAAAAAAGGATGAAACGGCAGGAGGTTGTCTTCGCTTTTGTTAGAACACGTCCCCACATTGCCATCTTCATCCATCTCCCCCCCCCCCCCCTACACACACACACACACACACACACCGCCTATGTGTATTTGTTGGTTTTAGAGGCTGAGGCGGTGGGGTGGGGGCGAGGGCGGTGGTGGAGGTATGTCGACACTGAGCGGTGGACGTGTGTTTTTGTTTTTGAGGGCGGAGGAAGATGAAGGGGAGGAGGAGGAGGAGGAGGAGGAGGAGGAGGAGGGGAGGAAATGAAAACGTAATGACTACAGAGGCTCCGAAGATCATTGTGGACGGCGGTCGTCGGCCGTGATGTTGTTTGTTGATGACTCTGCGGCTGGCGGTCCGCTGCCGTCTCAGAGGTCAGGGGAGACAGGACGCGGACATGACCGTCTCATAAATAGATAAATAAAGCGATGATGAGGTGGAAACGCGCCGCTTCACAAGTGTTTGCTCATTGGTCGCTCTGAATGACAGTCACCCTTGTTATCACGACGGGTAAGCGTTGCTAGATCATTCTATGGCGGGCGTCAGAAACGACAAGATGGATCGAATGGCAGCGAGGCAGCTTCTAGAAAGCCCCTGCTATTTCAGGAGACATACCGTCGGAGCGAAACGTCACCACGGCGACAGGATACTGACAGTGGGTCGTGCAGTTTGACAGGAAATTCCGGAATTCTGGGTCCAAGCATACACATGTCCTATCAGCTTCCTCGAGGGTTGTCAGTCGTTGGTTCTAGCGAAAATACAGCCTTCATCTATCTTATCGGAGAATTAGACATGATTCCTTAACTTCTGAATACCATTTAACTAATAGCCAACTAGGCGCTGCAAGGATGGAGTTAACCAAAACGAAATAAGCAAGCTAAATCAATGGCAGTCATTTTGACAAACTCAATAAGGAGTCCCTACCTCCCAAGTCTCCCTCATTTAAGGCACAGACGAACATCGTCATGGCGATATGGGGGAGGTGCCTGGGAGGACTAATGTACTTAGAGGGTTAATCACTGAATTTGTATGCAAATATGTATTTAAGTGTGTCTGCCCTTGTGGGAGGGTTTAATGAACAGCCATGCCCGGGCGCTAGGTGACATTCAAGCGCGTGCATAACCTTGCATGATAGCTTCCCGCGACGCTATTTGTGAATGTTAATTGCTTTTTTTGGGGTGTAGGGAGGGGGGGGCGCGCTGTCGCTACTGCCGTCTGAATCCCAGCACTGTCGCTGTCTCGCCCCTCACCTGTCTCTAATTCCCGCCAAAAAAACGAAAGACGCTCTCATTCCATCTCCTTCCACTAAAACGAATCCTTGATAAAAAATATATCGAAAAAGTATGGAAACTTTGGAATATAGCCGATTGTAACCTCAAAAACTTTTGTCGGGTTGGTGACAGTTCAACGAAGGGAACTTCAATTATCTGAGTGTTTTCCTTTCTGTCTGTCTCACTGTTAGATGAACAGACAGTCAAATCTTCCATCGTCTCTCATTTCCTTTTAGTTAAAAATGACTTGGGGGTGGACTGTTGAGGATTTGCATGTTCATTTCAACAGGACGTCTGTAGAAAAAGCTAAATTTGAGGTGATAGGAACCTGAATACTGCAGAAAAGTGAGTGGACATTCTACATGATATATCTGGCTCAACTGAATAAGATCGGTTGAGGAACACCACAGCTCCTTCTGGAATTCTTTGTATTTTTTTTATTTTCTTTATATATATAACAAAGGACAAGGTACATTAATTTGGCTTCCCACTCCCATCCTGCTAGCTAGGTCGTTTGTCTCGTGTAGTGAGCTTCATTTCAAGTTACAAAAATGTCAAACGAAACCGATAATAAAAAATGACATTCACCTTCTATTTGCCTCCTATTGGTACTTTACCTTTGAAACTGTATATTTCAGACTTATACATACTAACTTGGTTTAACTAATTCTGACAAGGCATTCTGTGCATGGAACACCTTATCCCCATAAGCCCATTGGAAGGGCACACTCAAAGCAGTGCCCCGTGTTCACGTTCAGCTCTGAAAGAACCAATAGACATCCCTCTTACTTGTTGGTTACCCACCCCTATCAGCCAGTGTTAGCTCAGAAGCTCTTCTTACCTATAAATAGTGTAGACGGGGCCTCTCTTACCTAGCTTTTTGCTCATTTCTTTCGCACCCTCAGGCTGCAGGAGGCTGTGACTTTTATTTAAAAGATGTGTGCGCTGTAAATGTGTGTCGTAGCTAAATGAACTTGACTCGAAACTGTACCTTGTGTAATTCTGTACCATGTAACAAAAAAATATATCACCGGACAAATACAAAATATAAGGTTGACAATCCGGCATATTTGACATGAAATGGAGAAACGTATTTGACATTCCCCTCTGCCGAACCCAAAATATGCCCATGCTTCACATAACCGAGACGAGAGGGGGGGAGGATGATAGAAGGACCGTTCATAAAAAATGTATCTGTGTATCTGTGCCCAGCCTAGAGTCAAGTCTATCTCCCTGGTCCTCCCATACCTGGGGGGGAGGGGGACAGGGGAAGAGAACAGAGGGGGGAGGTATGAGAGGAGGGGGGGGGAAGGGAGCAATAGGAGTGAAGGGGAGGATGGTAGAAGTGGATGATTGGAAGGATAAGGGAAAAGTGACACAGGAGTAAGGAGGTTAGGGAGGAATGGGGAGGAGGGGGAGGAGGGGGAGGAGGAGAGAGAATGGGAGCAGAGAAAATGGGAGCGTAGGAGTGGGAGCCATGAGAGGAGAAGAGAAGGGGGGAGAGGAGAGTCAGGGAAAGGACTGGAGAAGGCAGCAGAGATTGCATCTCATTTCTGAAAGAAGGAACTTTGAATTGAATCGAGGTAATCTACACAACTGTGAAAATTAAAACCTGGTCCATTCTCTTGAGAGGTAAAAAAGGGAAAAGGGAAAAGAAAGAGATTGTAAATGGACCTTTTGATTCTCAGTCTCAGAAGAAACATTTCCACAAATGAAAAGATTAGCAGAGACGGTCACGGATGGATTATAATTCTCTTTTATGCTCAGTCTATCGTCAACTCTCTCTCTCTCTCTCTCTGGCCCTCTCTCTCTCTCTCTTTCCTCACCTTTTTCCCTTTGGTTAGGATTTCAGTATGTTGAGATTTCATTGTATCGCAGATACGACTAAAATACAGACATGCAAAAATATAAAGGATAATTGGATAGGGCTAGGGACGAGAAAAAAAAGGGTACGAGGTGAAATCTGCTACACATCGATTTTACTCTTTCTCCGAACACACTAAGCGGTGAATTAGCTAGACGAAAAGAAACGTTCCAGATGGCAAATCAGGTCACAGCATCGCGCTCCAAGCTAAAATTATCAACGTCAGTGAGTATCAAAGTTTACATTTGTAGAGTTAACATGCTTAACGTCGTCACACAGAATATACGTGAGCCGGAAGGGACTATAACTCAAAGCTAATAGCAAAGACGTTGCTAATAACAATTATGCTGAAGCCTTGTTGGCTAGCATCTTGGCACAAGTCATGTTTTATGGGCTTTAAGCTAGTAGCATCGCAACCAATTCCTTTGTTAGCAGTGCTGAACCGATTTATTTTGTTTTCTTGTTCTTCATTTGTTTCTTTATCGCCAGCCAGCTTCCAATGATATGTGCGGCTAAAAGTGTCGGCATGTGTTTGTGTGTGTGTGTCTCTCTCTCATTGTGTTTCACTCTCTTACACAATAGCTCTCAATAACCAGTGAAACCAGAACAGAGAAGTAAGAGATGCATTAAGTTCCAACTGTCAAAATGTAATATGGACCAATACAATGCTGTGAATACAAATTACGGAACACCGAAGTCCTCTGACACAAAAAGGGAACCGAATAATGAATGGATGCCTTCACGCCACCCATTCCCACCTCCACATACATCCAACTTAACAACAACAGAGAGAGTTGCGAGAAGCGTTGCCTGAAAAGAAAACTCTGAAACTTTTAAACATCAAAATGGACGCTGTAACACATCGTAACGACAGCCCAGTCAGAGAGAGCGCCACGTACATCCACTTATCTCTATCTATGAAAGACCTGTTTGTAGGAGGGTTTCTGGTTTCACAGGGGGCCATTTCAATAAATCCCATCCCAGTCTCTCGTCTCGCCATTATTGGGGTCACGCAAGGCTGAGGATATTATAACGCATTACAATGCAAATGATAACCAGGCACTGGTCTGGTCAGGGGGGGATAATTGGCTGGAAATATAGAAGGTTATGGAACCCGAGAGGACGTTAAAAAGGCTGTACCGCATGATCATCTGGGTAATTAATAGCCAGTCGGGGTAATTAATGTGCATTATCAATGGTTATGGCACTGTGATCCCACGGCACCAAACGGGGCCCTCGGAAAAAGGCTTTGCCAGCTCGATTAAATGAGTAGATTCATCTCTCCTGATATCTGCCTTCTCTCCCCCGTATCGTCAGCTGACGCCGGGAATCCGCCAGTCGGCTCGCTCTAAACGTGTCATTCCAGCCCGGACGAATAGAACGGTCCACTCCCCCTCCC
This sequence comes from Gadus morhua, assembly GCF_902167405.1. NCBI lineage: Eukaryota > Metazoa > Chordata > Actinopteri > Gadiformes > Gadidae > Gadus > Gadus morhua. The sequence goes on from NC_044064.1 coordinate 11,761,712, forward strand.
TCCCTTCCTCCTCCTCCTCCTCCTCCTCCTCTTCCTCCTCCTCCTCCTCCTCCTCCTCCTCCTCCTCCTCCTCCTCCTCCTCCTCCTCCTCCTCCCTGGTTTCGGGGGCCGATGGACTGAGGGAGGAGGTACACGTGCATTAGCCGGCCGCTTATGATCCCCCTTTTAATCAGCGTGAAAGATTGGCCCCCCGCCGGCCCTGCCCGGCGCTGCTAATGCCCATCGTTCCTCATTAGGGGCCCGAGGGAGAGGGAGAGAGGGAGAGAGAGAGGGGGAGAGAGAGAGGGGGAGAGAGAGAGGGGGAGAGAGAGAGGGGGAGAGAGAGAGAGAGAGAGAGAGAGAGAGAGAGAGAGAGAGAGAGAGAGAGAGAGAGAGAGAGAGAGAGAGAGAGAGAGAGAGAGAGAGAGAGAGAGAGAGAGAGAGAGAGAGAGAGAGAGATTGCGTGGGTGGGTGGGTGGGGGGGGGGGGCGATCAATTCCTCTCTCATTTAATCGGATCAATCAACCCTGGCTCTTGTTATCTGCCGTAGTTGCCCCCCCCCCCCGCTCACCTCCACCCAAAGCTATGATGGGTCGCATTGGCTGGAGCTGATGCAGGTTAGGAGATGAACTGGCTGCCCTGGTGAGTGGGTTAGGATGCTAGCTAGGGAGGGAGGAGACTGTCGTGAGGTGGAATGTGGTCAGTGGGCGCTAATTTAGCATATAGCATGTAGTATCACACACATGATGGGTGATGGCTATAGCTTGACCCTCCAGTCAGATACAGAACGGCAGTCTTCTAAATACAAGTCGGTGTCTCAATGTTTAAAATTGGGTAGAGAGAGAATAGTTATAAGGCTTTTTAATCAGGAGTTTTTTATCTGCGTTGGCGTGTGGGGAAATCAAACAAATGTTAGCTTCTTTGTTCGGTCAAAGTTTGGAACAAAGCCTTTGAATCGCAAAATGTTGAACACAAAATCGTTATCGCGTTTGTTACAAAATAATTGTTGCTTTTTTAGACAACCCTGTGGGCAATGCAGATTTGGTAACAGCACTTTGATGGTAATTGCAGGCCACAGCTGAACGTGCTCAGCGTGGCTTCTGTAAGGCTCACACACAGGCTTCTACAGGTTCACTGACAACACGATCACAGAAGATGGCCTGTCTACTGGGAGGCGGCCTATTATATGTTTAATATACTACGCTGTGTGCTGTGGCATCCGCAGACGCCTGAACCCCAAGGAGATTACAGAACCTCAGGAGGAGCAGAGACAACGGCAGGAGGTCGAAATGAAACGGTCGGGATCTGTCCTCAGAGCACCACAGCCGTTCCTCTGTTCAGCTAAAGCGGAAAACTGGCGTCCTCGCCGATGAAACAAATTCCAAGGATCGGCTTTACGTAATTAAGTTCAGAGGAGACCTGAAATACATTTCCACTGTTGAGCAAAGTGTTCCGATATTTCCACTGTTGAGAGAAGCTTAGAGATGCAGTCTTTTGACACCTGAGGCCACATGTAGGAAATCTGAGGAGTAGGGCCAATAAATCATTGAACTTCAACCATAATTATGAAGTCATTTATCGGAGCGACTTCAGTTACCCTACATTAGGGAACAGGTCGGGGTTAGGGGTCATCGTGCTCTAGGCTGAAGATAGATATAGAAGACAAGGCTGATTTGAGTCTCAAACCCACTTTTTCGGCTGAGCGTCAAACACAATGCACCACACTGCAACCCCATCCTGCATCCTTGGAAATATAATACACTCTCTCTTCGGCGGCACCGTGAATAACAATAATATGCAGCAGATCATCTCATTAACACAGAGAGCGGCCCTGCGAATATGCAGTGTGTGGATGCTCGGTACTCCGGCAGGTTGTATACCTGCTGCCGGCGGAGCTGCCAACGCTAATGATAAGTATTTCACAGTCCAGGTAGCATCCAGCGGAACTTACGCAGCGTAATTGACAAGCCGGCGAGAATGGCTCGGCGATGAAGTGCAGCTGAATTTACCGATAACCGGGCGCAATTAGTCTCCACACAGTCCACACACAAAGGGGGAGATTGCGTCGGCCCCAGCGGCATGATGGAACCTTTAGCTTGTGCGATCGGCGCTGTCTCGGTTTCCATTGTCTTTATCGAAAGTATCCATTGTTTTGGACGATTCGATTTCGGAGAATTGCTATATCTGTTAATAAGTTTATAGATGACTAGTTGGTGGTAGGTTTATTACTAGTATTGGGAAGGTGGTAGGTTTAGGACTAGTTCAAGGTAGGTAGTAGGTTGAGTACCTATTAGTTGATACGTTTTGTACTACTTTTAGGTAGGTTTAGTATGAGCATCAGGTAGTTAGTGGGTTTAGTATTAGATAGTTAGTTGGTTTACTGCAAGTATAGGAAGTTGGTTCAGTGCTAGTATTCGGTGGCTAGATGATTCAGCACTAGTATTAGGTTGATTAGGTTTACTAATTAGTACTAGCTAGGTACTAGTCGTAACAAGGTTTCCGTAGGTGAACCTGCGGAAGGATCATTAACGTTTTGCGTGGAGCCGTACCCCACACGGTCGCCCAACGAAATCAACCCCCTTACCCGAGGGTCGAGAAAAGGTCGTTCAACAGACCAATAGGTAGGTTTAATACTATGACTGTTGTGTATGTCTTTTCCTCCCTCCTTTGGGGCCCCTGAGAGCCAATAATATGGATTGTGTTTGGTTAGGGGTCAAGGCCCTCCTTTGTGCTCTCTGATTTGCTATTCTTCCTCATCATCTTCATCTCGCTAGTCCTTCTCTATCCTCCTCTTTGTTCTCCTCCTCGGGCCATTGTGTGGCAGATCTAATGAGAGAGGAGTATGGGAAAGGGAAGAGTGAGGGAGTGAGAGGGAGTGAAAGGGAGACAGGAATACAGAGAGGAGGAGAGAGGGTAAGAGAACGAAAAATAAAGAAAGAGATGGAACTTCAATCTACCGGTAGAGTGAAGGAGTGGAAGAGAGGGGAGAGAGAACAAGGGGACAGGGGGAGAGAGTGAAAGAGAAGGAATGAGAGAGATGAGTGAGAGAGATAATGAGAGATTAAGAGAGAGAGATTCATTATTTATTAATGGCCCGCTCCCCAAAGCTCTGTAAAGCATTGTGTTGAGACGCAACAGGTGAGCTGCGCTCATTAAAGCAATTAATACTGCAAGAGGTAGTGAGAGAGAGGGGTAGAGAGAGCTAGACACAGTATACTAGGAACAAGAGAGAGAGAGAGAGAGGGAGGTAGAGAGAGACAGTACGCTATGAGCAGGAAGGATGGGTAGAGAGAGGTAGGCACAGTACGCTAGGAGCTGCAGAGAGAGAGTGTAGTGTAGAGACAGCACGCTAGGAGCAAGGATACAACAGGAATGAGAGACATAGGGAACCAGAGAGAGAGAGAGAGAGAGAGAGAGAGAGACTGCCAGACCAACAGGCCCTCCCCAAGAGTGGTCCAACATACTCTGCCCTGGACATCCAGAGGTCAAGGGTCAGGGGGGTTGTCCCGGGATGGCTCTGGATCAGGAGTCTGGTCCCGGTCTCGAGACAGAACCCCCTGCATGAACCCAGTCCCCTGGCCCTGAACCCACCGCAGAGGATTACAGCGCTGCGAGACTCGCTGATCCTCTCTGTATCTCATGTCTCTCCAATGCCTCCCTCTCCCCCCCCTCCCACCCCTCTGTATTCTATAACTCTCTCCAAGGCCTCTCTCCCCCTCTCTGTATTCTAAACCTCTATCTCCCAAGTTCCTCTCCACTCTCTCTCTCTCTCTCTCTCTCTCTCTCTCTCTCTCTCTCTCTCTCTCTCTCTCTCTCTCTCTCTACTATATTGCTCTCCCACATCTGTATTCCTCTTTCTTTAAGGGGCTTGTGTTAACACAAGGTTTCAAGTGAGGAGAGGGAGAGGGAGAGGGAGGGACGGGTGAAAGTGGGGTTCACGGTGAGCTACGGCGGTGAAAGGCATCACATCAAAGACCTTCACGTTTTTTCCTTAAAAAAAAAAAAAAAAACACTTGAGTGTGTGCTTTCTATCTGCGCAGCGCATGAAGCATGAAGTCACACACACACACACACACACACACACACACACACACACACACACACACACACAGATGAAAAGAAATCGTCTGTGTCGCTGTGTTGCCGCAGATATCTCTCCGGTTCGGGATCGGACTTTGAACCACCCACACGTTCTGTGCATTCCGTCAGCGCTTGGCATTCCTAGTCTGTGATTGGCTGGAGTTTGGTGCCATGCATTCCATAAGCGCTGAGCATTCTTAGTCTGAGATTGGCAGGAGTTTGGGTGCCAACGACGTGTTTTATGAAGTGGTAGGGCTGCATGTTTAAATGCCAAGGCTTGCTTCTGTGTGGAATGGCCGCCGTAGGGAAGCAGCAGGTCATGTCCGGCAAAAGTCACTCATTCTGCGAGATTATCATAATGTAAAGACGATGTATCGTACAAATGAGCATCCTTGACAAACATCCTTGACTCATCTATCACGAAGGATAACGTAGCAAGGAAGACGCAATGGGCCTTCCATGGCCGTGACATTCGGTGAGATGCACGTAACCTACGGCGACTGAGGCCTGTGTGGATTGAGTCTTTGCATAGAGGCCAGCATGTAGCCACCGGCTTTTCAAAGTACTGTACAGTTAATGTTCGCCTTAAAGGAGGTAACGGACCGGGGCGTCTTTGTGAATTTCTGTTCTTTTCTTTTTCGTTTGCGTTTTCCGGGAAGACGGAAAGAAGTTTATTTCGGAGTGGATCGTCGGTACAAGGCGCGGCCTAGCTTCAGCGTGTACGTCGTATAGAAGGGGGCAACGATGACCACGGCAACAGGGCGAGGTTGTTCGTGTGTTTGTTTGTACGGTGCTTTCGGACAAACGACTGAGAGCCGCGGCCGTTAAGCTAAAGTGTTTCTCCGCCATTCGTTTTATCGTGGACGGAGGCAGTTCCACGAGAGAAACCGAGGAATGGGCGGGCACGTCCCCAACACCACCACGGCAGCTGTTTTTTTTTTTACAATGACAAACGCATATACTTCCACTAAACCTGTGGGGGACGGAAGGTGAGACGGCGTCATAAAAGTGGTCTTCAGTAGCCTAAGTGGTCTTTAATAAAGGCACGTGTTTTTTTTTTCTTTTTTACATGCCTCTGAGGCCTAATCTCATGAAAACCTAAAAGGTTTTTGTTCAGACTGTTGAGCATCGTTTTACCATCTTATAAAATGTTATCTTGCGTCTCGGTCCTCCAGAGCGACACCGGCGTTTAGGACTTATGGTGTTGATGTTGGGGGGGGGGGGGCACAATATCAACACCTAACCACCATGTCGGCCGTCTTCCATTTCTTCGCTGCCCCTTCTATTCCCACCCATGTTGGGATGGATGTTGTGCACCCAGAGAGAAACAGAGAGAGGGTGTTTAGTTTGAGGGCTGGTGTCTAATGTTTTTAGACTTTTGTCGTGTTTTACCTCTGAATTTAATTGCATAGGGAGAGAGAGACATGGAGGACAGAGATGGGCTTGAGAGAGGCAACACGAGAGAGACAAACGCTACAGGACAGAACAGAACGGTGGTGTGCGTTAGGAGCCGACTTCCCCTTCCCACCAAAACACACTTCCCTCGGGGAAGGGCGTGTTGTCGCCCATCAGCCCACCACCGCTAACGTCGCTCCGTGTCCACCGTCAAGGGCCGTTACGCAACGGGAGGAAAACAAGGCAGCTATTCTGAGCGGGAGAAAGATGGCGTGCGTCTTCCCCGTGGAGGCGCGAGGCGAGGAGCCGCGTCGCCCTCGGGGGGAACAACAGGGAAGAGGAAAAGAAAACGACAATGAAGTCAAATGAAAGTGAAGCAGTCACGAGAAACGGGTGGATTGTGGGTGAAAAGGGGGATCTTCGGTTTTGACAATAGCGACTGATAAGCCGTCCGTTTCTGGATGAAAACTAGCTGCAGCAACGCGCACTTTAAACCATATTTATTTTACAGCGATACCTACTTTCACAGGATTTACTTCAGAATCGGAGGGCTTTAATCAGAGCGATTACCACGCTTGTGCGGATATCCTTTTCTTTCCTTTGGCACATTTAAGACGCCACTGGTAAATGAACAACATGCATCATTTAGTGCCTCACGCTGGCGTCTAATCGGGCATTCAAACCGCATCTCACTCGTGTAGTCGATACCTTAAAAAAAAAAACACCTCAAAGGTCGGTATACTCAGGCAGGGAGTAGAGCTTTTAATGGATAATCCATATTTACATTTGGAGGTAGCTGAGCAGAAACGACATGTAATACTGACGCGCACTGCGTTAACGTGATGGGAAACACTCCTAGGTGGTGCGTTGCTAGCTCCCACGGCTAGGCTAGATGTATAGGCCTTAGATACGGTATGTCTCAACCGCTCATCACTGTGGCTCTCACCCGCCCTTACTAGGTTCTTTTAAGCAGAATTTAAAAGAAATTGAATTACGTATTTTCTGAGTTAGGGCCAACTGTTATGGACTATTTGTCGTCGAACAGCCTCGGGCAACTGTTTACAGTTTCAGCTGTTTATTTATACGTTTTGCACTGGCTTGCTAAATACGACACCTTGACTGAGTTTGCTTCCCCCAGCTCATCACAGTTGAGATCTTTTCCAATTTATTAAATCGGGAACTTTCCCCATAGACAACCTTCCCATATCACACAGGAAATTCTGTTTCTTTCGGGAAGGGTGAACCGAATAAGAATTAAATGAGAGGGAGAGCGAAGCCTCAAGGCTCCTCTGGAAGCACCACGATGAACGTCTGACCTTTGTTATTGTGTGTTGTTCCGATAAATTCCAACACTGCCATGGCATTCAACATGTACGTGAAGAAACGCCTTCGCTGCTGCTGTGCGTTCAACCATTGAGGGTTAAAAGATTTGGTATTATTACTGGAGGGGTTTAATAATGGAAATATTATTTAATTGACTCACAATAACTTGAATTTTGAGAACTGTGTGTGTGTGTGTGTGTGTGTGTGTGTGTGTGTGTGTGTGTGTGTGTGTGTGTGTGTGTGTGTGTGTGTGTGTGTGTGTGTGTGTGTGTGTGTGTGTGTGTGTGTGTGTGTGTGTGTGTGTGTGTGCGTGCGTGCGTGAATAGGACATTCTATCAGTCTACTCTACTCTCGTGGAGACAATGAGATAGGCTACATAGACAGTAAAACCTTTCTAGAAAAATAAAATTAAGTGAGTTCTATTATTATATAGTCTCCCTTAAAACACCAAAAGTAGGCCTAGGTCTTTCTTTATTTTATGTTCAGGCCAATCAGGTGACAGTCCGTTGTGACTGGCGCTTTATTCAACAGCTCCACAATGCCACCAAGCGTTAGACATGGGGACTGCAGTGGCTCTGGAGTGGAACTAAAAAACTGTAAATCTAACGAATTAATTGCATGTTGTACTCTTCACTCCACCAAGTCAGGCGAACATCCAAAATTTGGCCCAGCTTCCATACTCAACAACTCTTGACAGGCGGCCGCATCTAATCGATATTTTTTTCATTATACGTAGACCTCCATGAGCAACAGTTTCTCCTGTGACTCCCTACAATTCACCGCCGCATTGCGCCGGATCCTTCTGTGCATTAATGATTGAAGGTTCCCATCATTCTGGACGCATTTTCAATTTCATAGAAAAGCGTTGGCTTGAACCTTTCTCAGAAGAAATCCTAGTTTCGTAGTACTTTAATCGCGGACCCCGCCGCGTCCATTTAAAACAAATGCATGGCTATTTCATTAGCACATCATTAGCTGGAGGCCTGGGCTAGTGCTGTTCGATCGCCGATCTCATTTCGGCCCTTTCCGATCGATATCACTCCGTCTGCAGGCTATTTTGCTGCAGCTACCGCCATAGACCTGCACACACACGAACACCCCCTCTCTTTCTTGTCTCACGTTCTCGCCTCTCACAATTCGACACCTGGCGTTACCCTAGTTGATTTAGGTCTTGTTTTTGCAGTTTTTTAAAACGGATATTTTTTTCTAAATGAAGAATAATTCGTTATGCTTATGAGGAGCGGTACCGTGGAGGGGATTGTTCAATATGCAGTTTCACAAATACATTCAGAACGATCAATTTAAAAAAATAAATAAAAAAAGTAAATAGAAATTGAGTTTCTTCTTGGAATCTGACCTTCGCCCAAACACGACCCCCTTACTCAAACCTAAACATCTCTAAATAGAATCTCTCAAAGTAAATCCTCTCTACGGGTCTACACCCCGACCCGTTTTAACCAGTCAGTCTTATTGGATTCTCCGTCGCCACCTATCTAAACATGTATTTACTTTCTTGAATGACACGTTTCATCTGACATTATTCAACTCTATTTAACTTTATGCTGCAGTGACATATAGAAAAGGTCTCTAAGGTAATTTATTCATAGTCTAATGCTTACTGCACCTGTGCACTCGCACACGCAAGCGGCACTCGTGATATTCCACAGGGGACTACCTGTTTCAGATATAGTGAGGTTTATACCAATCTAGTTTAATTTCGATTGATGGAAGAAAAGGCCGAACCGAAATACATTTAACAAAGTACAGTTACTGATTGGCGGCTATGTAGTTTAAATATAGAAATGTATTGTTTATTCCGTTATAAATATTACACTATATAAAATAGATCCTATGTTCCCCTATACATATTCGACTACACCATCTAGAGTAAAAACAGAGAATCGCCGAGAAGAGCAAATAAAAACAGACAAATTCACTTTGTATATCATTGTTATTATTACACACATGTTATTGTCACAAAGACGTGTATAACCATACAAGCACATTTGAGTGGAGCAAGCTGTAATTTTTTTCATATCAAGAGAACTGTACACAGACCACAATATAACATTTGCATCAGCCTGAACACTTCATTCACATGGACTGGTCTTCACGTCGAGCAGGATGCCACATTATATACAAAAAGATTGCTCACTTATCATTCATTTATCTTATTTTTTTCTATCTTGTTTAAGACGAAACATTTTTTTTGATTTAAAGTCCAGATTTGTAGACGCATAGCAACACGGTTACATACCAAGATTGAGCTTGCATCGCATCAAAATAAATATTCTCAATGCAATCTTTTCATGTCACCACTGATGTCCTGTAGAGGGCGGAAGAAACCCGTTTAACACTTGATATGTCCTGAATATTACGTCTACCTCAATATAGTAACACTAACATGAGGATTTGAGTCAGAATAAGTAACGTGTGTTGATGCTGCTACATTCATAATACTTCATGGAGATAGAGTATATCCATTGGCTTGTAAAAAATATAAACAGTAGGATACTTTATACTGACAACAACACAAGGGCAATTACGCTACAAACAGACTTATACTTATATTCTGGTTTTATATTCTTATATTAACAACATGACAGAATAAAGGAGTCTATTGTAATTATAACTGTCAACCACAGCCACGGGAACCGTTGTCACTCTTGTGTGGTTGTTGTCAAAGTGAGCTACCTCGCAATTATGTTTTCAGCGTTGTGTTTCTTTGTTTTTCTTTTCTTTTTTTGCGTGCGTTTTATCTGACATCAAAATCGCTTCATAATGGTTCGCTGTAAATCGACTTTGAAAGAAGACAATACAAACGGAGATAAAAAGCTGAGACAGCCAAGTTTCTCATAGAAAGACAATAAAATAAGCTTTCTTTAACATTCTTGGCAATAGCACCTATTTACTTTTTAAAGGAAACTATGTATTATACAGTCAGGCATTCCCATTGGCAGTCAAGCATATTAATCCACAAAATAGACTAATGGTAAAATCTTCATACAGAAAATACAATTGTGTGGATATCTTTTGAATATATATTTATATGAATATTCCACTGATTTATTTCTACATAACACTTTGGGTTTCACATGTAATCAAAATGCAGGGTTTCACATAGAAAAACCCGGACATTGTGATCTGAGTTCACATTTCTCATCACATTCTTAGTTAGTGGCAGGAAGTGGTTTTAGTTTTGTTGTTGTTGCAGTAGCGGCGTGCGTCCACTGGGTGGCAGCATGTAGCCGTTCCATTTTGTGTTCAGCGCAATTGCAATCTTCTCAGACACATACACGGCAGCTCCTCAGAATAGCGCTGATTGGTCTGTTCTACACGGAGCCATCTGGAAAACGCGAGGTGTTAATTTCAACAGATGGACTTAAAAAAAAAAGATGAGATCAAACAACTCCTGTAAGGAATTACTTAAAGGTGAACAGCACACAGGTACCAGACTACTCACCGTCTTATAGGTGGATGTCAAACACACCCTCTTCCACTGTTTCTATGTCCTCCTCTGCAATCACTGTGGGCGGGCGTGTGTGTGTGCGCGCGTGGGAGGGTAGACAAGGGGCGGGGGGGGGGGCAAGGGACACGGTAAGTCAATGAAAGACATTATGAGCTACAGCCTGAACAACACATTTAATGGCATTGTTGCATTGATCACAACACCCAATGTGAATCCGAGCCAGCCACTCGTATCAAGTGAGTCACTCGTATCAAGGCTCAGGAACCCATAGCTGTTTCTAACGGGTGTGAACGACATGATGTGTCTCTGTGTGACAGTGTCTTCAGGAGTTTCACCCTCTACATTTCTTTCGGGGTTTTGAAGGAAGAGAACAATGAGTCGAGACAACTAAAGAAGTGATACAAAAACAGTTCTCTAGATGCGAACCCCCGCAGACATATTATACCACCAGATGTAAGTGTGATTAGCCGTTACAAGCTGTTTGGAAAATTGTCCTCTTCTGACATCACAAGTGGGCATGTTCATCTAGATGTATGACGGCTTGTAATGGCTAATCACACACACACCTGGTGGTATAATATGTCACCTTTAAGTGTTTTCCCCACACGTGATTGAAAGTCAGTGAGCATGACTTGTCGTTCACATCCGGTCGCTCCTATCAAGTTTGCTTTTATTCACTCATAAACGGTGATACACTCAGCATACCGGGCGCTCCGTTAAGGACACAGATCTCTCAGTACGCCAGCCCCCCCCCCTCTCTCTCTCTCCTCCAACCAGCTGTCCTGCCCATAAAGGCGGGAAAGTCCTGACTAAAAACCCAATAGACAATAGAGCAGAATAGAGCTTTATCGTCCACTAGAGATAATAGAGCAGGATAGAGCTTTATCGTCCACTAGCTAGAGATAATAGAGCAGAATAGAGCTATATCGTCCACTAGCTAGAGATAATAGAGCAGAATAGAGCTTTAACTAGAGATAATAGAGCAGAATAGAGCTATATCGTCCACTAGCTAGAGATAATAGAGCAGAATAGAGCTTTAACTAGAGATAATAGAGCAGAATAGAGCTATATCGTCCACTAGCTAGAGATAATAGAGCAGAATAGAGCTTTAACTAGAGATAATAGAGCAGAATAGAGCTTTAACTAGAGATAATAGAGCAGAATAGAGCTATATCGTCCACTACCTACAGACAATAGAACAGATGTCAGGCTCGGGTTACATCATTTGCTATCAACACACAACATCAAAACAACACAACAAACAGAAACACGTGAAGACGAGACCCAACGCCACAACCCCCCTTTGGGCGGGGGCGGGGGGGGGGGCTGTCCTACCCGAGTCCTGCAGGCTGGGCGGGGTGTTGGCCGGCGGGGGGAAGCTGTAGGAGCGGGCCGCCAGGAGGGGGGGAGACTCGTGGCTGATGCTCTTGGTGCGCTTGCGGCACTCCACGGCCAGGCGGGCGCGGCACGCCTTGTGGCAGTTGATGCCGCACGCTGGGGGGAGGAAAGAGGGGGGGGGGGAGCAGGGAAGAAGGAGGAGGAGGAGGGAAGAGGTTAAAAGGGGAGTAGGGAGGGTGGGAGGGAGGAGAGGAGGTAGAAGAAGTGTGGGGGAGGTGGGAAAAGGTTAAAAGGGAAAAGGGAGGGGGGAGGATGGCCAAGGGGGGAGGGTGGGGGGGGGAGCGAGGAGGTGGAAGAAGGGTGGGGGGGAGGAGGGAAGAGGATAAAAGGGGAGGAGGGAGGGAGGGAGGGAGGGTGGGAGGGAGGAGCTCCGCGAGACGGCGCCATGGGAGAAGGGGTGAGAGAGGGAGACTGTGAGAGGAGGTCTGGACTGCGGGGGGGGGGGGGGGGAGGAAACCGCTGGGTGGGATAGGGATGTTGGTGTCGGTGAGCACGCGATACAGAGCGTGCAGGACAAGAGATCTGCCAGCCAGCGTGTGTCTGAGGGGATGGGTGGGGGTCTTATATGTCAAATATGGGCGTGGGTGGGAGGGTGGTGGTGGTGGTGGTGGTGACATCAGGGCGACATGATATGAGTTGAATTGAAGGAAGCAAGTGAATTGTTGGGATGCATGCACATGCAGACATGCATGAAGAGAAACAGACACAGACACACACATGGAGGCAAACACACACACACACACACACACACACACACACACACACACACACACACACACACATTGTATCCTGCATGCAGTGAAGAGTCAAGGCAGTAAGGGAATGAGAATGAAAGACTGTACAAATAACAAAAGACAGAACCTTTTGTGGTGCATACACACACACACACGCACGCACGCACGCACGCACGCAGAACACCAGCACTCGCATATACTGCACACAATGAGCAACCCAGGAGACTCTCAGGGGAGAGTCTCAAGAGCAAGTCTCTCGCTCTGTCTACCTCTCTCTCTACCTCTCTCTGGTAATGAGGACAAATGGATGTGTGCTCCCTCATTGACTCTCCCTGGTCTCGTTGATGCACTGCAACACGCAGGATTACAACACACACAGACACACACACACACGAATGCACACGCACATTCACGTGCAAGAGCAAAGGGATGCACTCAATCATTGGAATAGGTGAATGAATGTCTTTACCCTTTCCTAATCCCCATACATCATGAACATGTGTGTGTGTGTCTCTCTCTCTCCCTCTCTCTCTCTCTCTCTCTCTCTCTCTCTTGCTCTCTCTCTCAGCCTCTATGTCTCTCTCTCCCTACCAGGACTCATTCCCTTAATTCTCCCCCCCACACACACATTAACCCTCGGGGTCCACCCAATGCATGAAATGATATGTTTATGTTTTCATACACCAATGCACACACATTGTGTCCCCCCTACTACAGAGCTTGCCGCATCAGAAGCACATGCAAGGCATTAGTGCTGCAGACATGATAGGGAACAGAGCCTGGCAAGAGAAACTCGTGCATGATTATTTAAATGGAGCATGCTAAATCGCTAAGCTACAGCGAGCCTCTTTAAATACCAGCCTTCCAGGGATGGATGAAGAGTAGGAGGGACTGAATGAAACGGGACTACCCCTAACCCCTACCTGCTCCTTAATGACCTGTCTCTGTATCCACTGTCTAACCCCTACCTGCTCCTTAATGACCTGGCTCTGTATTCACTGTCTAACCCCTACCTGCTCCTTAATGACCTGGCTCTGTATTCACTGTCTAACCCCTACCTGCTCCTTAATGACCTGGCTCTGTATTCACTGTCTAACCCCTACCTGCTCCTTAATGACCTGGCTCTGTATTCACTGTCTAACCCCTACCTGCTCCTTAATGACCTGTCTCTGTATTCACTGTCTAACCCCTACCTGCTCCTTAATGACCTGTCTCTGTATTCACTGTCTAACCCCTACCTGCTCCTTAATGACCTGTCTCTGTATTCACTGTCTAACCCCTACCTGCTCCTTAACGACCTGTCTCTGTGTTCACTGTATATCCCCTGCCTTCCTCTTAATGACCTGTCTCTGTATTCACCATGAGTCTACCTATATATATGTTTCGTATATACCAAAAATTGTCTAGTCCTACTAATGGGTCATGAATGTGGTCAATGTGCTATTTGGGCGCGGGTCTGTCCGTTTGTGCACAATCAATATATAACAATGTGCACTGTGCACGTGAGCGCACACTGCCTGTCAACGCACGTGCACGTGTCAAATCGATGGTTCAAAAGGAGGAAGGAAAGGAGTGCATGGAGCGGGGAGCAGTCTGAGCCGGCTGCTTCACAGGAGGTTAATCGAAAGAGTGATCATTCCCGAGGGGGAAAGCCTTTGATCTGGGGTCGTTAATCACAAGCAGCAAGATTCAGTGAGTCTGCCTACCTTTACACTTGTAGCCTTGTTTGTAGAAGCCCCATATCTGAGAGAGAGAGGGAGAGGGAGAGGGAGAGGGAGAGGGAGAGAGAGAGAGAGAGAGAGAGAGAGAGAGAGAGAGAGAGAGAGAGAGAGAGAGAGATTTTAAACAGTGTTCACTTCAGACAACATCCTATAAGCTCTAGTGTAGCCCATCCCTGCTTGTTCTGAAATGATAATTCCCAGATGTAAAAAGGTTAAATAAACGGCACGTTATAGAGGATGTTATTAACAGAGGAAGAGCGGACATGAGAGACTTATGAGACAGAGAATCAAGCACAATCAGGCACCGTGGAATCACAAAAATGCATGAAAGTTGAACTAACCAAAAAATGGTTAAGAAGGAGAGAGAGAGAGAGAGAGACAGAGGCGGCACCAAAAACGAAATTAAAGAAAGGTGAGGGGATAGGAAGGGGGCTAGGGGGGAGAGGGTGGGGGGGTGAGGCGAGGGTGGGAGGTTGGCTAGAATGGGGGCAAGATCAAGCAGGATGTGAGGTGATGGGTGATGTGGAGGTGGAGGAGGAAGGGCTGTGCCGGGGCGGCGAGCCAGGGGTGGAGTAAAGGGGGGTGGAGGAGGGGACAATGACATGAAAGGACCTAGCCAGAGATCACACGCCTTCCCGGGTACATCTGAGGAGGCCAGAAATACCCTGACCTCTGGCCCAGCTGACCACACACACACACACACACACACACACACACACACACACACACACACACACACACACACACACACACACACACACACGTATGTAGAGACAAACAAACACACACACACACACACACACACGTATATAGAGACACACACACGCACACACACACGTATATAGAGACAAACAAACACACACACACACACA
>NC_044064.1:11779182-11806682 GCF_902167405.1 Gadus morhua
GAGCGATGGAAAGACCGGGAGGCAGAGTGCCAGAGAGGGCGAGATAGAGGGACATAAAGAAGGAGACATCCACAGAGGGAAGGTTGGAGACACAAAAGCAGAGAGAGAGAGAGAGAGAGAGAGAGAGAGAGAGAGAGAGAGAGAGAGAGAGAGAGGGAGAGGGATAGGGAGACTTTGATCTCCAGACAGGGCCCTGCTTGACTGCTGAAGCAGGTAATGAGGTGCAGATCGCGCGGCGGCCCTCCGGCACACGGCCCTCCAGAGTCCCTGACGCCTCGTCATTTATTACAGCACAACAAAAAACACGCCGTCAATAAAAGAAGAGCAGCAGAGGGTTGCATGGTGGTTTCAGTGCTGGTATTTCCTCTGATGTAACGGAACTGACGACAATATATAGACGTATTCACAAAGCATGAATATGTTCTCAAGTCGAAGCTTGACCGCACCTCTATTATCTGTCCAAGAGCCTGGGACATGTTGTCTTACAATCCCATTTTTTATCCCGTCTATAAAAAAGGAAAACTGATCTTCACGCATCTGGGTGGGAGTTTTCAGGCAGTCAGGATGATAGTGTGGGTTTATTATGCATTTATTTATTATTTAGTGTGTGGCCACTGTAAAAACGGATCAGACATTAACATTAAATTGACCCTCAGGGCCAATAAAGATGAACTTTACCCATTTGTTGTGTCGCTAATCGTTCGACTCAAAAGCGGCCTTATACGGCAATTCAAACTGACACACAAAGAGCACATTCAGAATACGTGTGCGTAGGCCAAACTCACAAATCCGGCGCAGTTCTCGCAGAAGGTGGGCTTGACGTAGGTGGCCTCGGTGAAGGTGTGGATGAAGCCCATCTTGCAGTTGAGCAGAGAGCTGGCCTTCATGAAGTAGTCGATCATCTCCTCCCGGCTGATCTTGCCATCCCTGCGTGTCCATGAAACCAGGAGCAAAGGTTATCAAACCCACGAAAACAGCCGTTTAAGCCCGCGGGCCTCTCTGAGCAGGAGGAGCTCATCCTGCCTGTCTCTATTCAATTACTTGAGTGGTGGTTAAGTAAACCCTCTGGTTGCCAGAGTGAAGGTTTCAGTTTTGTGGAACTGAAATTGAAACTTAATAATGACACTTGGTCTTCAGTCAATTGCTTTGAGATTGTGTTCCCTTTCCCTCTGTAGTTCACCTTGGCAGTACTGTGGTGTTGTGGCGTGTTATTTTATGGGGAAATTTCCCATAAGCGGTGGAAAAACACAAGCGCTTCAAAGGTTTCGCGCCTTGAGGGTGAAATGAGGTCTTCTACAACAGACGTGCTGGCGTACATTCTAGCCCTGCGGTAGCAGATTGCCTCGTTCGTTACAGGGTTCAGATTTGGGTTTGTACTCACTGGTTCTTGTCCAGCTCTCCGAACTTGCTGAGGTAGGGAAAGTTGTTCCTGATGGCCTCAAACTCCTCCTGGGAGATGTGGCCGTCGCCGTCGGCGTCAAAGTTCTTGAACACGGACTGTAAACGGATCACAGGCGGGGAATGAGGCGGAGCTTAATGATGCGCTAGTCATTTCGCAATCTATATTCAGAAGTGCTGAGTGCATTTCAGTGGTCCGATTCCTGGCTGTGCTGACGCGGCGGGAACATTTTTCGACTGAACATCTTTCAACCGACAATGCAAAATTTCCATCCGCTGGATGTGAAACCGAGGCCCCCATCGAGACACTTATTAGGGAGAAGTGAGAGCGTGCCGACGATGAGTCCGCAATCTCAAATTCTACCCCGTTATACCCTTCAGGGTATAAAGAGAACCAAAATCTGGAGAAGTACATGTGTGTGTGTGTGTGTGTGTGTGTGTCGTAAGCGGCGTGTCAACCGCTGACCCTGATTACTAGGATCATTCCGGAACGCGGGCCACCTTCACCTTCTCAACCCTCCGTCCTCGGGTAACCACGGCAACAGATCATTACACTCTACAAGCGCTCTTGTCAGCCGCCGCTTCCACCGATAGGCACCGGCTGAAAAAACCCGGCCTCCTCTTTTTATTCGTCGTCACGACGACGCTAATTACACCTGGTCGGTCGACGGAGGGGGCCGTGAGGGGGGTGTGTGTGTGTGTGTGTGTGTGTGTGTGTGTGTGTGTGTGTGTGTGTGTGTGTGTGTGTGTGTGTGTGTGTGTGTGTGTGTGTGTGTGTGTGTGTGTGTGTGTGTGTGTGTGTGTGTGTCTGTGGTGCCCCTCACCTCCACCATCTGCTCGATGTGCTTCCGGATCACGGTGGGGTCCGCGCTGGGCTTCACCGACCCGGCCCACTCGTCGATCATGGTGGGCTTGGGGTCGGGCTGCGGGGCGCTGACGCTGGAGTTTGGCTTTGTAAACAAACAAACAAACAAACAAACAAACAAAGATCAATAAATGTGGCGCGTTAAAGGGACGGTGCGGCGTCGGCAGTGGTGAACTAAGAGCCGGTGGTTGACGTCAGTAAATGTAACTGCGCACCAAAGTAGAAAGAGTTACTGGTACTGATGCGTTTATAATCTTACTAAAGCTAAAGTACATTAGCATCAGAATATACTGAAATGACCCAAAGTACAACTGCTCATTCTGCAAAACGGTCCGTTTCAGAATTATAATCTGACTTTGCTTTGCGATGCATCAAGGAGTCAGCACCACTAATGTGGCAGCTGGCAAAGGTGGAGCTGATTTCAACACATTTTTATATTGCAGGGTAGCTTTATCCGCACCAATACTTCATCTTTTTTACTTCAACATCACTTATTGGTTGAATTTTGTTGTAATCATCTGAATCTGTAAAGTGACTAATGTGGTTAAATAATTAGTAGTGGATTAGTAGTAGGAGTGTAGAGTAATAGAAGAATGAAGTAGCATCAGATGGAAATGGTCAGGTACATCCACATTCCATTTTTATTCATTCATACTCCTTCAGCTCTTCTTCTTCATCTTCTAGGATACACAATGCCTTCAAACATGTTAGATCGCTTCACACATTCAAAGAATGTTTGATGGCGTTGTGGTTTCAGGGTGAGCGCCGCCTTCTGACATCCAACCAAGGAACCCTGAACTCCTGCTTCAACACGACCACAACCACTCGGACTACACAATGGTAGAAGCGCTCCTTCCATGGAGTGCAGGAGGTTGTGAATTGTGTCGTCATGTTCTTGGTATCAACAAAGCTCTCTCTCTCTCATTCCTGCTTATTCGTGACCTTTAACCCTCCTGGCCGTCCCTGGAAAGAGGAATCTCTCCCCTGTGTTGCTTCTCTAGGTTTCTTCCTTCCGAAGGGGTTAGGGAGTGCGGTGTAATAAGGGCCCGTGAAGCCCTCTGAGACTGATACCGTGACAACATAACACTTGACTTGACTCTCGAGGTAGAGTCTGATTTATTATCAATTTCGTCACAAGTAACAATCATACAAAGGGTTCAAAATGTGTGACGTGCACGACAGATTAAGACATTTACTTAAAATAAAGACAATAAAAATTAGAAAATTAGACAATAAAATATAAAATTTAACAGTAGTTTTTTTTCAAAATGTCCGCTTACCGCTGGTTTGGTGCTGCGGGGCTCTCTCTGTAAGGACATCTGGTAGATCTCCTCCTCCGTGTGGTACTGGTCCAGGGATACCTGAGGCCACACAGACAACATGGTTGACACTTACAGCCCATACATGGTCAGCAGCAGGGGCTCTTCCTGTAGCGGCCATCCTTTAGCGACAAGCTAACGGGGCTCGTTGACATAAAACAGCCATCTGTGATAAGTCTAACTCAACGTGTCGACAGACAGAAATTTACAGTAGGCCAAAAATGGATACATTTTAGAAAGCCTTCAATAATCCAGACGGAGATGTCAAGGTTGTTGTTTTTTATACAAAATTCCCATGGACGGTGGCAACGCGGGCGGGGGCTACAGTTACATCAATTGAAATGTATTCATCATCTCATGTCTTTTTTCCCACGTCGGAGAAAGTGATTGGAGGGCTATCATGATTGGTGCCACACTCACTGTGTGTTGTTTGTGTTGTCGTGGCGTCTGCAGGTAGGCTCAGCCAATTACATCGCTGCCTAAAATAAACAAACCGCGTACGCCTGCTTGGCCGAAAATAATAGATTCTAAAAACCCTGGATAATTAAATCCATTTGTTGCTACCCAGTTCATTATTTTATACACAATGCGACTCAGGCGCTGAGATGTTGAAAAGAGATAATGAGGTGTTTGCAACAGGATGCAGAGTCACTTGCCAGCAAACGCTCCTTCTGCCACAAATTGCAATCAAGCATTCGATAAACAGAATTTATCCGAACGATTGCCAGGAAGAGCCTTCTCCCGTAGATGGAACGCGGCGGACACTATGGCAACAAGCTGGAAGAATGGCTTCTATTTATATAAGGCCTGGTGTGAGTACAATGAAATCATACAAAGAGATTCCAATCGGTTGAACTCATTCATTTGTGAGACGGGTCTTTTGTCTGTTTCTAATATCCTGGATTGTTCTCTATAATTTAGTTGAAGTATTAAAAGCGGCAGTTACTAAAAAGGCAGAAGAGGTTTCTCGCTGTGTTTGTGGTACTTTGTAGGAATCCCTTCTCATGCAAACCGTCTTCATAGCATGGCAATGCTATTTTTGTGACGGCTATCAATTGGACTAAGGCGGAAACGAGCTACGGTGGAGGCAAACACCGGTAAACACATGCCTCCGATAATTAGCTATCGACAAACTTTCTCAAGGTATGCCTCGAGTACCGAAATACAAGTAGTTTGTCAGAGAGGGGAGAAGAAATTGCTGCCAAACTCTTGTTAACAACACAGGAAATTAACGGGAAGCACACAAGCCACCTTCCGGAACATTGCGAGCGGAACCTTCCGGAATGGCTCGATGACCTAGCTCGTTACAGTTATGTTTGGCTCAGAGAGCCACAGTCATGGCTTATGTTTGGATTGGAGTTTAGTTTGTTTGTTTAACTTGTGTTATTGTGTAGTAAAAAATGAATAAAAACAAGACCCAAGCATCCAGCCACATCTCCAGCTCCCGCTTTAAGAATGTCTCTTGGTATGGCTTTCCGATTAGAGGTTGCCCTTTCTGTCGCATGAATTATTTATAAAAACTGTTTTGCTGGGATTGCTTGCAACACCTTGTTTATTGGGGTCAGAAAGATCATTTGCAGAGAAATGTCATCAATAATATGTACGCATGCCTGTTCGTTTTGACCATCAGTATGTTTGAGGCCTAGAAACAGAGACCACTGTATTGAAGATACAATATACAAAGAGCATATATTTTTTTTTTTCTTTTCACTTTTTTTCCCCGGTAAGGAAAATGCATTTAAAATGCTCCTAATTAAATATATCAACGAGTCCACTTCCCTTTACTCATAATAGAAAATGATACAACTATTCTCATACCAATTGCAGTACAGAAATGCAGTAAATTGCATTTTTGGAGGCTCTGGTGCGGAACCAAAGGCACATGTGGGTCAGCGCATCAAACAGGACGACCCCCTGATGTCAGCGCAAGTTTGAGGGCCGAGATTGGATGCAATATAGAGGGCATTATTTAGTCCTACACCACGTCACTGACCCCTCCAGATCCCATCATGAACCCCAGACCTCTCCAGACCCCACAGACCCCTCCAGACTCCTCTAGGCCCCCCAGGACCCCCCCGTCACCCCTCAGACCTCTGCAGACCCCAAAGACCCCCCCCCAAGAACCCCCACACCGCCCTGACCCCTCAGACCTCTGCAGACCCCCCCAAGACCCCCCAGACTCCCCCTCAAGACCCCCTGCCCCCCCAGAACCCCCCTTCTCCCCTCAGACCTCCTCCAGACCCCCCCCAAGACCCCCCCAGAACCCCCCCTCCCCAGACCCCCCCAAAACCCCACAGACCCCCCCCCCCCCTCCCCAGACCCCCCCAAGAACCCCCCCCCCCCCCTCAGACCCTCCCAGACCCCCCCCCCCCTCTCACGGTGAGCAGGTTGAGCAGGTCGGTGTTGGCGTCGATGCTGGGCGCCGTGGTCTGCACCAGCGCCAGCTCCTGCAGGATGGCGTAGAGCTGCTGGGTCTTGGCCAGGTTGACCCGGCTCTTCTCCTTGTCGGCCCAGTCGGACAGGGCCACGTGCACGGCGATCAGGTCCTTCAGGTGCACGCCCAGGATGGGGAAGCGGAAGCCGGTGCAGTCGGCGAAGCGCCTACGGTACTGGCTGTAGTTGCCGCACGAGGTCACCAGCTCGATCAGATCGTTGAAGACCTGTGGGGGGAGGGGGGGGGGGGGGGGGGGAGGGAGGCGAGCACGACGGCACACTGGCGCTCAGTTCAACTCAGTTGTGTTTTTATTGCCCTTAAAGGAGACGTATCATGCCACCAGGAGTGAGTGTGATTAGCCGCCTCAAGCCGTTTTGAAGATCTGCCTCTTCTGACATCACAAGAGGGCGTTTCCACCTAGATGTGTGCTCGTCACGGCTAATCACACTCACACCTGGTGGTATAATGTGTCATCTTTCATCACCGGAAGAGAAATCTTAAGAAAGAAAGTGGGGTGCCGGCTGGTTAACAGGAGGAGAGGCGAGGCATTCAGGTGTTGCTCAGAGGTGGAGTTCCCTGTTCCCTTCTCTACGCAGGCTACTGTTTTGCCCGATTGAGTTGGTTTGAAATGTTGTTAGTTGGTTTGGAGTGGATATAAAAAACGTGGGTTTCAAACAAGGGGGGGGGAGGGAAATGTTGTTAGTTTTAAGGACCGCTTTAAACAAACCACCTAGGCTTTCCTCATGGATCGATTCATCCCAGTTGGCTAATCGCATTGGATTTAATTGGATGTTATAAAATTGGATGCCTGCGCCACAAAACGGTGCGATTACTACAACAAAAACAAACTCTGTGGTAGCGCAGGGACGGCTTTTAATGTAACGGCTCTCGTCTTTCCATCCATCTCCATGAACGCTGCACCACAGAGGAGATCTCCTGGAACCGTCTATTGCATTGAGGAGGAGGAGGAGGAGGAGGAGGTGTTCTGCTGACTCTCAGCACAAACGCCCCCGCCGTTGAAATTACCTTGATTACATAATAGATCACGGCAGCTTTATGAGCTTTTTGGGGGAGATCGAGTTACGGCGAACTGAGTACACTAAAGTTATCCGGATGTTGGTGATGGCTCGTAGAAATGGTAAAAGGGAATAGCGAGAGCTCCTCGTTTTGTGGATGAAAACCGGAGGAAACTGGTTCAGTCAGGGGTTTGAAATCCAGTAATGTGGGAGATGGGAGGGGCGTAGGGTGGTGGTGGTGCTGCTGGGAGGGTGTTGGCTGGTGGAGTGGTGGTGTAGGGAGGAGCGTTGGGTGTAGGGGGTGGTGGATAGGGGGGGGGGGGGGGGGGGGGGTGTCGCTCACCTTGTTGGTGTCGGCGCTGATGTGCGCCTGCGTCTCCTTGAGGCGGGAGATGGAGCTGTTGCTGAGCCCGCCCACCACCGCCATCAGCGTGTTGAAGTTCTGCAGCTGCAGCAGCTTCTGTAGACAGCCAATCAGAGAGGAGATAGAGAGATGGGGGGGGGGGGGGGGGGGCAGGGGGGAGAGATGGGAGATTATTGAGCTCAGTTAGGGTCGGAAGACATGGAGGGTGAGAGAGAGAGGGCGGTGTTGCATGGGTGAGTGTGCGTGATGGGTGTGTGTGTGTGTGTGTGTGTGTGTGTGTGTGTATGTGTATGTGTGTGTGTTGACTTGCGTGTACCATCTTGTTCCAAAAAATGATGGCTCCGCAGAGGGAGGCAAAATGAGATATGGAGAGGAAGGGAGGGAGAGAGAAAAAACATACTGAGAAAGAGATAGAGAGAGCTAGAGAGCTAGCTAGAGAGAGAGGAGGGGTGCATGAGTCACATAGGGAGACTGCTTTTTTGGCATTCATGCAAGTCAAAGGAAGATGGTTGAGAGGGTGTTGGATTTGTACATGTATTTTTAAATTCTGCGCAAATCGCGAGCGTAGTGCCACAAACACATACCACAAACATATACACACGCATACAGACACGCACACATACGTCCATACACACACACTCACACACACGCACAGACACACACACACAGACACACAAATACACAAAGACACACAGATAGACAGCCAGACACACACACACACACACACATATGCACACACCCACAACCACTTGAACGGCAAAAAAGCCACACAACTCAAGAAAGAGCATGTTATTCCGCTCAATTAAATACCATCTCTCTCTCTCTCACTCTCTGTCTAAGTCCATGTCTCTCGCTCTCTAACTCTGTTGCTCCCTGTCTCCCTCTACCTTTGTCTTGTTCAGACCCGTGCAAAGTTTCACTAACACTAAGTGAACGGCTTCACCGCGGGGCTCTGCGGTGCCCTTCAGCTTCTGTGCGTGTGTGCGTCGCTGTGTATGTGTGTGTGTGTGTTGGGTCGTGTGTGTATGTGTGTGTGTGTTGGGGTGTGTGTGTGTGTGTTGGGTTGCGTGGGTGTGTGAAGCAATTTGTCTGTAAGTGTGTGTGTGTGTGTGTGTGTGTGTGTGTGTGTGTGTGTGTGTGTGTGTGTGCGTGTGCATGTGCATGTGTGTTTGTGTGTGGGGCGCACTTGCCTGAAAGAAAAAAATAAACTAAATCAATGGGGTCACAGCTGTGTGGGAGGGGAGTTGTCAGCGGGGCTTTCATTTGGTTACCTCCAACAGGCTTACGAATCAATCGCAGAGTGTCGTAGCGTGACGAAAACCTAGCTCAGAGCAGTGTCACCTTAAGTTAAGACTTCGAAGCAGCACTGGCTTTAAGGATATGAGGAAAACACACATAAACATACACACATACACACACACACACACACACACACTCACATACACACACACAGGTTTTATTATTTATATTCCACGGTGTTTGGAATATGTTGGCTCCCGCATACCATCACAGCCTGAAGCAGGGGATAGAAAGTCGTATTACTATTATTATTATTATAAGAATAGTTAGTATAGCAGGATCCTGGAATTAAGTGAACCATGAGCACCATTCTATGTAGAGAAACTAAACAAATATAGAGGCTTCTAATGAGGATCCAATGTGTCGTTCCGATAGCGAATAACGAGAACATTGAACGTCGCTGGGACTTTAAACCAACAACAAGTTAATGAACTCTAATCACCACCTTATCAAACGGCGTGTTGCCAAACGGACGCAGAAGCACTATTTCCTCCCTTGGCCTCGTGTTAATGCCAACACTTGTGGCAATGTGAACACGTGTCGACGTGTTCACATAGCTGTGAGCGCAAATGCAACGTATTTATAATTCAGTTAAACATGAATTCCCCCTCCGGGAAGGAAAAGGCCCCTTTAAATACCTCAACACCGTCCCCCCACCTCTCTCCATCTAGAAGCATCGGCCCCAGCGCCCTATACCCTGTCATGTGGACACAGGAGCAGCTATCAGGAGGCTGTATGGGGAGGCCTTTAATGAAGCCGGTGGTATTTGTGAAGTGAGGGAGATGGAGGAGGAGGTGGTGGTGGAGGAGGAGGAGGAGGAGGAGGAGGAGGAGAAGGAGGAGGAGGAGGAGGAGGAGGAGGAGGAGGAGGAGGTGTGGGGGAGGAAGAGAACAGGAGGGGGTGGTCTTCTCAGGCTTCCTGTCTCGGGGGGGTTTACGACTTCACGAAAAAACAATATGAGAAAAAGAATTGGATCTATTTTTAGAGTTGGTTTTTAGGTAAAACAAATAAGGCAGGAGTATTGTTCGGAGGGTTGGAATGAGCCGGCAATCGAGAGAATACAGAGGGAGAGACAGGTGGAAGAAGGCTGGTTAGGGCGGCTTTTTTTGTTTTTACAGAGGGAGGGAGGATGGACCCCCGCTGGCACCCCCATAAATAAACAATGAGACTCAGAGTTTTGCAGATAAAGAGAGCAGGCAAATCCTTTCAGGCCGAAAGGTTTGCGGTTCGATCCCTCTCGTCCGCGGTCTACATGTGAGAGCATCCTTGAGCAATTTTTCAGCACTTTTATTTTGCTGAATAATAAATAAGATCAAATACACCATTTTATCTTACTTGTAGTTTATTATCTCTTAACAAAGAATGCAACTTCCTCAAAAAATGTAACTTCCTCTCTGCTGAAGAAATTTCCCGATAAAGATGATGATGCAATTATACCTTCACACACATTTCAACCAATCGCATCATCTTCTTATCAAACCCCACCTCAGATAAAGTCCTTTATCGGCTACCGCCCAGCTGGCTCGCAGGATTGGTCACTTGCATAACATGAATGAACCAATCAGATTATGGACAAATCAAATCTCTTGTGTCTCTGTGTGTGCTAATGTCCTGTTTTTATGTGTTTTAAACTACGAAAGTCGGGATAAAACGCTTCCTTGGCAGTCGTGGAAGCTAGACCGGGGGGCAGATTAACGGTAGATTAAAATTGGGATTAAGAATGTCTGGACCAGTCGGTTCAGCGTGGATTATTTAACGTGTCGACTGAACAACATCACTCTGGAATACATCGATGACTGGACTCATAACTGCCCAAAACGTAGCCTGTAATCTGCTCAGCTAAGCATCCCTCTCAATAGCTCTGGTTTTGTTTCAAACAGGCATTACATTGGATGTACGTCCCTCTCGTCCCATCATTCTGTCGCTCACCCTCTCTCTGCCCATTTCTGTCTGTAATGACGGTCTGTGTTGTGTTTGGTTTATAATTGCATTGGAAAAACGTCTCGCCGCTTTCAGACTATCAGGGCGTAGAGTCCGGGCTCTGGAACGTTTCCCTCCGAGGGCTCGGTCTGATTGTTATTCATGGTCAGAATCAGTCATTCGGATAACCACATCTCATTCAATTAACTCACTTTTAATTTTCAGGCAACATAAGCCCAACAAGACATTCAAGTTAGTCCAAGCACTTTTGAGCCTGGTGGGAGAAATGGCAAAAGGCAGACCGGCACTCCTCTGCCTAACACAAGGGAGTGCGTCTTTTTTGGACTCAGACATGTTCTAACTACGTTAAAACTAGTTGCAGAAATGTTGTTCTTTGTACAAAAAAGGGAACACTCTGAATCTGCTGTTAAGGAGCTTATTCTCTGGTGTCACCCCAGAGGCGACAACACACTTTCTAGCGTTATACGGCCACAAGTGAACGATGTCAACGATGTCAACGATGGGAAACATAAGCCGCGTTGGAACCAGGACAGGATCTCTGTGAACGACCGCAATCTTCAGTGTGGATTCAATCCCCACTCACCTTGTGTTGATCAATAGAAAATATCTTTATGAGTAGAAATCACTGCACCTCACAATGTATGAATGAATTCATAACCCAAGGCACGGGCTGTGGTCAGGCTTGCAGTTCGGTCCGGACTGTGAGGCGTCGGCAGCCACACACCACAGCTTGGGTTAGCATTGCCTATCGGGATTAGCAAAGCGTAGCATAGCATGGTGTAGCGCTGTGCGGGTGAGCGTGGGAGTGTGTGTGTGTGTGTGTCTGTGTTAACGTGTGTGTGTGTGTGTGTGTGTGTGTGTGTGTGTGTGTGTGTGTGTGTGTGTGTGTGTGTGTGGTTGTGTGTGTGTGTGGTTGTGTGTGTGTGTGTGTGTGTGTGTGTGTGTGTGTGTGTGTGTGTGTGTGTGTCAGCATGAGTGCTTGCTCGCAGGTGCGTGCTTGCGTGCGGTTGGCGTCCATCAGCGTGCATGCTTGCATGTGTGTGTGTGTGTGTGTGTGTGTGTGTGTGTGTGTGCGCGTGTGTGTGTGTGTGTGGCCGTACCTGGGCCACCCTGATGAAGTGCGATACGACAGCGGCCCTCTGGGGGGCGGTGGGCTTGCTGAGCACCATGAGCTGGATCCACTGGGACACGCTGTTGAAGAGCGTGATGAAGCGCTCCAGCACGGGGTTATCCACCGTGCAGCCGTGCATCACGAAGCTGTGGTAGTCCTGGAACTACAGGGAGGGAGGGAGGGAGGGAGGGGGGGGGGGGAAGAGAGAGAGAGAGAGAGAGAGAGAGAGAGAGAGAGAGAGAGAGAGAGAGAGAGAGAGAGAGAGAGAGAGAGAGAGAGAGAGAGAGAGAGAGAGAGAGAGAGAGAGAGAGAGAGAGAGAGAGAGAGAGAGAGTTAGAAACCGCAAGTTTATTCAGCTTCGCCTCCCCTATAAAGTCAAGTATAAAGTCAAGTAAATGAATCTTTGTTTCCTGGTGGTTTGTGGCTCCAGTATAACATACTCTTCTCTACAGAGAGAGGGGTAGGGAGAGAGGGGCAGAGAGAGAGGGGTAGGGATAGAGACATGGTGAGACAGAGCAAGAGTTTGAGACACATAGAGAGAGAAACTTAGAGAGAAATAGAGGGAGAGGCTGTGAAAGACATAGACTGACAGAGATAGAGAGATAGGGGGATGGGGAGAGAGATGTAGAGAGCAATAGAAAATGATGGAGATGGTAGGGGCAGAGAGAGAGAGAAAGAGAGATGGATAAGGTGAAAAAATAGATAAAGAGAGACATGGAGAGAGAGTGGAAATAGAGGAAGAAATGGGGAGAAGAATCAGAGAGACACCCACGCACACTTGTACAAGTGTTTGCCGCTGTATGCTGAGTACACATGTGAGGCCTTGTTGTGGCAAAAATACCACCCTCTCGGTCTCTCTCTCTCTCTCTCTCTCTCTCTCTCTCTCTCTCTCTCTCTCTCTCTCTCTCTCTCTCTCTCTCTCTCTCTCTCTCTCTCTCTCTCTGTCTTTACATGACCCAACAGAGAGTCTGCAATGATACCATTTCTATTTTCTGTTTATTCATTTATTAATAAAGCACCCATTCATCTCATTCCCCCCCCCCCCCCCCCCCCCAGACATACTTCAGCTGCTGTTATTATCTGTGTGCGTTGCTTGCGGGGCTGGCCAGTGTGTAAGATATCTAATGGTCATAAAGTGAGACAGACAGGGACCCACAAGGTTTTGTTGTGTTTGACGAGCAGAGAAAAAAAGCACCAACTCAAAGACGACCAGTAAACATGCGACAGGCAAATTGGCTTATATTCTGACTGTCCGTCTGTTGTCGCTGCCAAATATGGAGCCCTGCCACTGTGTTGGAAGGTTGTTTATTTGTGGAGTGGGTTATTCTGGGTTGAGGGTGTTAATTTGTGGTGTTTTTCGAGAGCCGAATGGTGCATCCATCACTGACGGGTATTTCCCAAATAGAGGAAGAGACAACATCCGATTTCGATGTGTGGGTGATATAAGGCTGTCTGTAAAGGAGAGGGGCGTGGCTCTGTCTAGAGGAGGGGGCGTGGCTCTGTCTAGAGGAGGGGGCGTGGCTCTGTCTAGAGGAGGGATAGGAGGGGGCGTGGCTCTGTCTAGAGGAGGGGGCGTGGCTCTGTCTAGAGGAGGGATAGGAGGGGGCGTGGCTCTGTCTAGAGGAGGGATAGGAGGGGGCGTGGCTCTGTCTAGAGGAGGGGGCGTGGCTCTGTCTAGAGGAGGGGGCGTGGCTCTGTCTAGAGGAGGGGGCGTGGCTCTGTCTAGAGGAGGGATTGGAGGGGGCGTGGCTCTGTCTAGAGGAGGGATAGGAGAGGGAGGTAGCAAAAGGTATTGCTAATGTACCCATCACCTGACACACCTGAACTAAACTGAACTAAATCAATGAGTGCAAAAGGCATGCTTGCTCATAAACACACACACACACACACACAAGCACTTAGACACAGACACACACACACACACACACACACACACACAACCCAGACTGACCAGGATCTTGCAGAAGGACTTGTACTCCAGGTAGGTGAGGTGCTCGGCAAGCTCGCAGGAGTCCAGGTGGTCGAAGAGGAGGGACATCTTCCTCTTCTTGGAGATGGAGGGTACGCGCTGCGTCACTTGCCGCTTCCACTTGTAGGACGGCCTGAAGGGGGGGGGGTGAACCATATAGATTAAGAAGACCTCTGATAACCTTAGATGATTTGATGTGATGACCTGATGGCATTACTACATTTTAATACATTCATGAGTGAATGGATGAATGATCGACATGCTGATGTTGAAGGATAGGGCAAACCGATTGTGTTTTTTCGTTACAGCAACCACTTCCTGCCACAAGCACTCTCGTTTCTATTTCCTGTCAGTGTCCGAGGCTTGTTTTGGTGTCAGACACTCGATGGACAGAAGAAATGAAAATTTGAGATTTCCATAAAACCAATTACCTGAAATGTCAACTCTCTCGGAATAGAATAGAGAACGATTTTGATTATATTTGTTTTGCTCGTTTTCGATAAAAAAAAGATTCTCACAAGACCAATTTGTGCCATAAACCCTGTGTTGTAGGGTCCACAGGGTAACAAGGAAATGGCAATTACTCTTACATGCGCAGGGTAAAATTAATGTGTGTGTGTGTGTGTGTGTGTGTGTGTGTGTGTGTGTGTGTGTGTGTGTGTGTGTGTGTGTGTGTGTGTGTGTGACATGTTAAAAGCATTTGCAATTAATGCTTTTAACAGTATGGGACAGCATGGCTGTCCCATACTTATTAACAACAAAGGGTATTTTTTGGTTTGACTTGTCCAATGGAACAGTTCACTTTTTATCTAAACATGGATTTAGGGTTTGGGACATTCCACCAAAATGGACACAACACATAGGGGCCTATTTTAACGGTCTGAAACGCAAGTCAGAACCGCAAAAAAAACGCAAGTAGCTTTGTGGGTGGAACTCTGGCGCTGTTGCCATTATACCGGCGGATAAATTACTCTTGAATCCAATCAAACGCAAATCTAAAATGGGTTGGACTGAATACCTGTAGGTGTGTTTTGGGCGTAACACGCAATAAAACAATGAGAGTGCCATCTCCCATCCCCTTTACGAGCCATGAGCGCATTTGAACCACACGAGTTGATATTTTGACGTTGAACGCTTGAAGTCTCCGCTGAGACAGATGCATGATCACATGAATTTCTAACTTCAATTGGCTCAGTTTATGGCCAAATAATATGGCCTAATTCACACATGGGATAGCCTTTTCTTCTACAACTTCAGAAACACTGAGTCGTCCTTTACATTTCGGCAAAGAGGACTTAACACAGATGATATGCGGTCCTGAGGTTGTAACTGTGGTTATATTTAATGATATGCGGCAATCTATTAGCAAACATCGTTTGTTACCAGAAAAAGTTATGGGCTTGTACACGATGTCTCTGTCAAGAAAATATGCGTTTGCTGTACGGTGTTTGCAGATGCATCGATTTAAAAGTGCAACTTATTACCGCCGTATCAGCTGTAATTTAACCAATTGTGCTGGATGCAAGATAGGGCCCATAGACCCTTTCAAGGCATCTCACACCTCAGGACCACATACAGTCATCTTCACACCCTGGCCTAGCACTGCTGTACTACCACATGACTCCAGAGATCTCATACCACCAGAGGAGCCGCGGCGGACATGCAGACAGAGAGTTGTGACCCCACAAAGCACAGAGATTCATGTCTGCATCCGGGCACAGGCTCACACGAGGCAAGATAAGCACGCACACGCACAGAGGCGCACACACACACACACACGTAGGTATTCGCACACTCGCACAGACAGATGAACAGACACATGCACACAACAATACATATGTATACGCACATACAGGTGCAGACACAAATAGATACAGATAATGCAGATAAATGCACGCACCGTCACATACACATTTGGTTCGAAAAAAAACCACGAACGAGTCAGGCACACAGTGAGGAACACACACACACACACACACACAAACACACACACACTCACACACACACACAGAAAGATAAAAGCGAGCGCCACGTACACACTGTCGATGTCAATGAGCTGACTCTGGCTCTCGTTGCCCTCGGTGACCAGTTGATCTTTGAGGTCTTTGATCTGCTCCGCCAGCTCCGGGTTCAGGTTGAACTCTGCCGGGAACTCTGAGATCCAGTATCTGAAATAAGCACGGCCGTGGATTAGAACAGAGGTAGAGAAGTACGTGAACAGATTACGGACGTTATGTGTTATGCTGTTGAGAGGAACAAAACCGGAAAGAGAGACAAGAAGTCAAACAAGAATAAGCGGCGAGAGAAAGGTAGAAAAGACCAACAGAAAAGACTGACAGGGAGAAAGATACCTCACTAGGTCACTTTTGCTACTTTGTTGCAGTATGTATGACAATTGCAATATATGACAATTATTATTCAAACTGCACCTTACTTGCTCTTTGCACTTCTACTTAGATCTCTGACCACATTTCGTTGCACTGTACTTGCACAATGACACAAAAGTTGAATCTGAATCTGAATCTGATTAGAGAAACAAGACAAGAAAGTAGGTCAGAAACGCAGACAGACTTCCAGTCAAATACTGAAGGGAAAGCAAGGAGGACTGACAGACGTGCTGAGAGGCCAAACAGATTTATAGAACGAGAGTGACAGGCAGACAGGCAGAGAGGCTAATGGGGATGAGAGTCGATGGGCAAATGAACGTTTGGGCTGTTAAACAAGGGCTGACACTTCTAGAGCAGTGGTTCTCAACCTGTGGGTCAGGAGCCCACGCGGGTCGCCTGATTTGCATTTGTGGTAGAATATCTGGCATAGAAGCCACAGATATTTGATGGTGCATTTTGTCAATTTTTTTTAATCCTTTATTAGTCCTTTATATATAGAAAGTGTGGCTAATGATTCACTGGGATCTGTGTATCACCGGCAGATGTTGACAGAGTGTGAACAATGTGTGAGAGAACGCAGACACACACTGGGAAGAAGTCGGGGTAACAACAAAACAAAAGTGTGAAAAAACAGTGTCAAAGCCACTGTTTTGGATGGGGTGGGTGTGACGGGATGGGCGGGTTTTGGATTTACTTGACCAGGTGACAGATCCTGGTCCTCAGCTCAGCGGTGCAGCTCTCCTCCTGGGACCTGTAGTTCTTTAGTCAAGGAGTTACCAGCTCATGCGTTCGAACATGCAACAATCACTTTCTCGATTTGTCAGACTATTTCATACAGACCTGCACACATGACAACCGTGGTTAGAAACCGGGGATCGAGTGCATTCACGTCGCTAGACAACTGCCACACAATTAACGTGTCGCTGAGCAGCAGCGAGGCAGTGTATGCAAAGGCTTTTCAGAATATACCGATGGAAAATAAATCCACAGAGTCAAACCTAAGAGGGTGCTCGTATAAAAGTAAAAAACCAAAGAAAAAGCACAAGCTCAATTTGCAGGCAGTTGATTCGTCTGTGTTTTTTAATGGCATGCACACCTTTCATCTGCCCCTGGTAGTGTGCACAACGCTCACATCCCCAACCAAGCCTTTAAGTGCGCGTAGTGAACGCGCACTTAAAGGCTCGGTTGGGGATCTGCGAGACGCCGATCGTGATCCTGCAAGGCCAGGATGTGCAAAAGTGTCCGGAGTGGCCTGTGGCTGGCGTGCGTTCACAGGTGGTGCACGGTGATGAAGGATACTTGAGCACAAGCCTCTTGGCCATGTCGGTGGAGGGCAGGTACCAGGGGTGCATCATCAGAAACATACGCACGACCGACGAGTCCTTCAGCGCGCCCTTCTCATCTAGGGGGGGGGGGACGGGGACGACACAAACACAACAACTAGAATCAAAACAGGGGGGGAAAAGGATAAGTGCACGTTGGTGTACGTGCACTTCCGACGATGTGGGCTGGGCGGTTGTTGACTGCAATCAGCCGGAGGGAATAAGGAGCCACTCGTTGCACACGGGAGTGGGAGCAATTGAGGAAAAGGAGGACTTTCTTTTTCTAGCAGAGTGATAAAAATAGCGTTCTTTGTTGCTGTTATTTAAATGTTTTTTACCGTTATAGAGAGTGGCCTCCAGGTTAAAAAAAGATGATACATACTAAAGTTTCACTTTGTTTATTTGTATTGTTAACACTTGACAATAAGTGAGCGTTATGTGTAATATCTTTACGAGCTCAGAGCTTAAAATTACCTGGTCACATCTGGAGTCAACGATTTCAATAATGTTATCAATAAGGTTACATCGTTCATATGATATATTACACAAATAAAAATGAAGGCCAGCTCGTACCTCTCTTTTTGTTCACAAGAATCAAACTAACGGCACTGCCAAAACCCTCCCACTCACGCCTCCCACTTGAAATGGACAGAAACCAGAAACATTTAATGAAATTAGTTCATTAGCTACTTAGTTGATTCATTACCAATTAGCTAATGGTCTAGTTATCCATAACTAATGGTGTTCATGTTTACTAATGACATTAATGCTAACTATGTTATTAATATACATCATTGAATAGGGTTAATCTAGACTGACATCGCCAGACCAAAATGCCTCCGGACGCAATTGGACGACCCTTCAGTCAACCAGAGCAACAGAAAGCTTGACACATCAGCCGCAGCTATCTTAGAGAGGGTAGGGTTAACCCAAACCCACTAACCCTAACTCCTACGCAAATGCTTAATAACACAGCTTCTCACCACATTGCAATGTGAATGAATGGTTACTAATGTTCCCTTGTTGTAAAGTGTTACCAATGTGCTTTTAACCATGAGGGTATATAGTAATCTTCTACCCCCTGAGTCGTGTTAGGGGGTTTGACTCCCAGCCGAAAGGTTGTGCATTCTAACCCTAATTTAGGGCCCGATGACTGCAGTCTATCGAGACATGTAGGGCAGGTACCCCTAAATAATCACTCCAAGTAGACCCTATTTAGGAGGCATCTTAATCCCAAGCAAAGCTGTCATATCCGGTTTAGGTACGTCTTGCTAGAAGAAGCCTACTGTTGGTAGACAGTGGGGAACGAAAACCCTCCACCCGGCACCCCAACCACACACTCTGTTCCTCCACTCTATCCCCACCCTGCACCACCTTACTGACCAAAGGCTTGGATGCAGGACTCCACCAGGTCCTCTACGGTGGCCGCCTGCTCGGTGGAAGTGGTCTCCATCGCTCCAACCCTACTGCTACACCTCCTCCTCCTCCTCCGCCTCCTCTTCTCCTCCTCCTCCTGTCTCCCTCACTCGCGCTGTGGAGGATCCTTCGCCTTCTTCTTCTATGGTGCTCCCGCTTCCCCTTCACAACCAGATCAGCTCGGGGCTGAGAGAGAGAGAGAGAGAGAGAGAGAGAGAGAGAGAGAGAGAGAGAGAGAGAGAGAGAGAGAGAGAGAGAGAGAGAGAGAGAGAGAGAGAGAGAGAGAGAGAGAGAGAGAGAGAGAGAGAGAGAGAGAGAGAGAGAGAGAGAGAGAGAGAGAGAGAGAGAGAGAGAGATTCAAAAATGTTGTGAGATATTTATGTATTTATAATATCTATTCTGCAACATTTCCTAGTGTTACAAAGGGCTAAGCATGGCGAGCAATAAATCGACTGCATGGCAGTGAAACACTACAGTCAAGGACAAATAGGTATATGCTTGAAAATACTAAAATATAAGTAAAAGGATTTAAAATAAATTGTAACAACCAGTTACAGAACAGTTCAAATCAAACCCAGACACAAGAAAATGCCTAACTTGATAACTTGTTGATTTATTTATTATTTACACATATTTCCCTTAGATTGGTGGATTTGAGGAAGGTGACGCAAAAATAAACTAAACTTGAACTCTTCTTGTTTGGATCTTCAATGTCCAGTCTCCCTGTCGACAGCAAACAGCAAGACTCCCTCTAATTGACCTGTAATGAATTCACTGGAGGTTCCTCGGAATGTCATAATCATCCACTAAATGACTACACAGTAGTAGGTCAGCATCTCTGACCCCGAGTTCCCGTTGTCCGGTAATTACCGGTCTTTGACCGGAAAAAAATGAGGAGGACCGAAAATTCTGAATGTCTCCGGTCAGAATGACCGATTGGAATATTCAAGGCGCTGGTTCTCAACAGAAAAAAGTGGAGCACAATTACCCTGCGCGCATACAGCATGCGTGCTGTATACAAACATTCAGTCACGAGGAGATTCAACCTTTAAATTGAGCAGAAATACTTTTGAATGTGTTCATTTGAATTGTGTTTAAATATGCTACAGTGGTCATTTGTTCAGCCAATTCACGTAAAACAATGAGGGTTTTGATTGTAGCGTAGCCTGTGTGATAAAATAAATAAGTTTTTACATTTCGTGCACTCACTCAAATTGATCGCTATAGACTACCGTAGGTTTATGAACTAAACGGCGGCAAGCTAGTGAAAGCCGGCGGCAAGATTTGCGGAGTACCGATATTTAACAACCATGGCGAATCAAAATATGATCACACACTTCTTCTTCTTTTTTATATAGCCTGCCTATAATTTGTTTTAAGTGCAATAAACACGGACAATATCCGACCGATTTTTTTCCAATTTGACCTGTAAAATGAAACCTTCCCGGTCACATGACCGGCACCAATTTCTTCTAGCGGAAACACTGCTCTGACCACCACTGTCTCTTGCATACAAAACTGTTTGCTCATTGGTGGAAATCGACGGCCATGCCCCCACGCCTGACAAGGAAAGAGAGAGAGAACCCAAGCCGGAACAGACGGATTACATGCACAGGAAACACATGAGGTCAATATCTGTGCTCTGCACACGCTACGACACATCCCAGAGTTATGCTGGCAAACAGAGCAGGGGATGCTTAGGTTAAGAAGCCCTAAGAGAAGATTTCATTTTCCCAATAGTTTAAGAATTGTGCTTTACGGGCAACCATGGCAACAGACAGTGTGACAAGCAGTCGGTTGTACAGTTCGAACTAGAGCAGAAAGAGAGCTTTATTTCTGGCATGTTCTATTTCATGTTTTATGTGTGGGCATACACGTCACGTCTGAGTTAGTATTATATA
This sequence comes from Gadus morhua, assembly GCF_902167405.1. Lineage (NCBI taxonomy): Eukaryota > Metazoa > Chordata > Actinopteri > Gadiformes > Gadidae > Gadus > Gadus morhua. Next base: position 11,799,925 of record NC_044064.1, read on the forward strand.
ACACTTCAGTGAAGTTATATGTTGTTTGATGACAGGGTAGTTAACTGACATTAGCTGGAACACGGTACATTTTTACAGGATTCTAGTTCCAAGTCATTTTCAGGAAATACAAACCAGGGCGTAGCAACGACAATACTACCCAACGTCCTGGGTGACATTTACTAGGCTCCTCCTGACAAGGACCCAGGGCGGGGATGTTGAAGCCAGCTTATTGTAATGTTTGCTGATAACGACACATGGCCTTGTGCGTTATCACACAAGGCACACACACAAACACACACACACACACACAAGGTGTGTGTGTGTGTGTGATGATGGCCGGTAAAACCTGTGCACATTGATTTCGGGCGGCATGTGGCTCAGGAGGTAGAGCGGGTTGGCTGGTAACCGGAAGGTTGCTAGTAAGATCCCCTAGCTCTTCCTAGCTGTCGAGTGTCGAGTTGTCCCTGAGCAACACGCCTCACCTTCACTGCTCCTGACGAGCTGGCTGATGCCTTGCATGGTTGACACCGCTGTCGGTGTGTGAATGTGTGTATGAATGTGTGAGTGTTAGGCAACATTGTAAAGCGCCTTGAGTGGCCACTGGTTTGAAAAGTGCCATATAAATCCAGTTAATTTACTATTTATGATTCCTGAATACACAACAGGTGTGCAGCCTCGCCGAGCCTTAGAGTCCATCCAATCTGACTGGGCCCAGGCTGCTTAAACCAGCAGTCATCCACACACACTCCCACACGGGGGGTACTCAAACAGTTTCATCATGGGGACTCAGAAGACCACTTCGGTGCGGCTGGGACCCCACCACCGCACACTCAGCAGCTCGGGGCCACTGCTCCTGTGGTTTAGTGTGCTTTTATGGGCTTGGGTTGCATAGGTTTCGGCCCCCCCTCCCACTGTACCGCAACCTGTTGTGGGTCCCAGCCCACCCTTTAAAGAAGCGCTGATTTAGACTCACTGCACACACACATACGCAGACACACAGACGCACGCACACACACACACACACACATGCATACTCATACACATACATACACACGCACACACACACACACACACACACACACACACACACACACACACACACACACACACACACACACACACAGGCAATAAAATGGTTTCAACACAAAACACTAATTCAGGCTGAGGGAATACATTGTATTTTCTCTGCAGTAGGACAACAATACCAACCACTCCAACCTCATCCGGCTTTTCTCTACGGCTCCAACCATTTCATTTCTTGCTTTTCTCACATTTGGTGCGAAAAAAAAAAAAAAAAAAAAGAAAGAAAGCCTCTGTTGAAAGTTGAAAGTATTTATTGCAGCCACCGCTTGCAATAAGCAGCGCTGGCAAAGCGTTGGCGATGCATCATTCGTAGGGTTAGAGACGGAGCGTTCTCCCGGCTGACTCTGGGCAGCGGGGCCTTTGCTACATTAGTGCTCTCTTCTGCCATCAAAGCCCTAATGGCTTTTAGATGGGCCTATTGTGTGTGTTTGTGTGTGTGTGTGTGCCTGTCTCTGTTTGTGCCTGTATGTGCCTGTCTATGTGTGTGCCTGTTTATGTGGGTGTGGGTGCATGTGTGTGTATGTGGGCCTGTGTGTTTGCCTGTGTGAGCCTGTGTGAGCCTGTTTATGTTTGTGTGTGTGTGTGTGTGTGTGTGTGTGTGTGTGTGTGTGTGTGTGTGTGTGTGTGTGTGTGTGTGTGTGTGTGTGTGTGTGTGTCTGTGTGTGTGTGTGTGTGTGTGTGTGTGCCTGTGTGTGTGTGTATTTGTGTGTGGGGGTATAGCCAAAGATGTGTGCCTGTGCTTGCACATGTGTGTGCATGAATGGGTTTGATGTCCATAGTGTGTAGGGGGGCGTGTGTTTGGCTTTGTACTGAAGGGTGCGGGGGTTATTTGCAGTCTGACGAGCGTGTGTGCAGGGATGTTTTGTATCTCTGTCAGCGTGTGTACAGTGTGTACGTGGCGCTCGCTTTTATCATGCCTCTGTGTGTGTGTGTGTGTGTGCGTGTGTGTGCGTGTGTGTGTGAGTGAGCAGTTTGCAGGTGTGTGTGCGGAATACGCGGTTGGTATCTGTCGTGTCTAGTTGCCTGTGTGTGTGCAGGTGTGTGGAACATGCAGGTATGTGGGGTGTAGCTGCAAGTGTGCGCCTTGCTCAAGGGTGTGTGTTCGTGGTTTGTCATAGGTGTGGTACTTATTACTACGATAAGCCTCTCTTTCTCACACCAAATAGCAGTGGCATTGTAATTGCATTGTGTGTGTGTGTGTGTGTGTGTGTGTGTGTGTGTGTGTGTGTGTGTGTGTGTGTGTGTGTGTGTGTGTGTGTGTGTGTGTGTGTGTGTGTGTGTGTGTGTGTGTGACAGGGCATGTGTGACATGGTGGAGTTTCTTCTCTCAATGCTGTCTTTGCTGCAGAGCCGTGGGCGGACACACTCAATTACAGTCTTCGCAAGCTGTCTCAGAGCTACACACGAGTATACACACACACACCCACACAAGCACACACGCACACACACACACACACAAGCACACACAAACACACACAATCATAGACACAGAGACACACGGGAGAGATTTACAGAGAAGAGAGAGAAAAATGGGGATCCCAGCCAAGGACACCAGCCCCTGAGTCCACTATAAGAGAGAGAGAGAGTCTCTAGACGTCTCATCACTCCAATGCACCAAGGAGGTGGAAATGTTGAGTGTGTGTTTGTATTGAGCGGAGGAAGAGGAGGAGGAGAGGAGAGTGAAAGAATGCAGAGGAGGGGGAGAAGACGAGGAGGAGAAGAGAACATGAGGGAAGGAGAGCAAGAGGGGAAGCGAGGAGAAGACAAGAGTGAGGGATAAGGAGCGGGATGAGGGCTGGGGGATAAAAAGAAGTGGGGAGTAAGAGGTGGGGGGAGAGAAGAGAAGGGGAGGAAGAGGTGGGGGAGGGAGAACAGGTGGGAGAGAAGAGGAAGGGGGAGGAAGAGGAGGGGGAGAGAAGAGAAGGGGGGAGAGAAGAGGAGGGGGAGAGAAGAGGAGGAGGAGGGAGAGAAGAGGAGGGGGAGAGTAGCGCAGGGGGAGGAAGAGGAGATAAAGAGAGGATGACAAGGAGGTGAGGAGAGGAAGAGGCAGAGAGGAGGACTAGGAGGTAAGGAGAGAAAGAGGAGGAGGGGAGTAGGAGAGGAGTAGGAGGAGGCTCTTGGCAGGAGGACATTACCAACACTATGGTCCTCACACGAGGTCCCCCACCCGGAACACTAATTGCCTGGGGAGAGGTCTCTATCGCTCTCTCTCTCCTCCTATATCCTTGTTTGTATTTGAGGGTGCGCAAGGTTCTCTCTCTCTCTCTCTCTCTCTCTCTCTCTCTCTCTCTCTCTCTCTCTCTCTCTCTCTCTCTCTCTCTCTCTCTCTCCCTCACTCTCTCCCTCTTCTCTGTGCAATCTTCAGACCCCAAAACAACCAGTGTTTAGTGTAGGAACGCCTCAATGGAATGGACGATTAATCTATAAACAGTATACAAACATATCATTACACACAATCTTAGTAGCCTAGGGAAGACTCGTGAGAGCCAGGCGAGGGGGTGTAGCAAAACGGTCGACCAAAGCTAAACCCGAAGCTAAACCTAAACCCCAATCGCACTCCCGCAGTGAGCCCGGGGCGGCCCCTAAGCCTGCTTTGTCTCTGGCGGGCTGGATCACACACAGTACGACAACGCATCGATAAACAAAGGAAATCATTCAAACGAGTTCTATTAGTGTCACCGGTGGCTATCGCCGCCTCTGCTTGTTTATATCATTATTATTGTTATTACCCAGAATCCCCCACTCTCCCCGAGTGCGGCAGCATCGGGCGCTGGTTTATCGTCCCGCCACGCTGCGGCAGAGCGAGACATTCATCACCTCCGGCGACACGCAGCGCTTTGAAGGAAAGCTCAGAACAATTCCCCGTCTCCTGTCGCTTATTAAGCCCCCCTTTTCCGCTAAGTCTTATATCCCCCCGGCAATCTGGTACCTGGGGGGCGGACCCCCACGGCGCGGACACTCGCTCACCGCCGCGACGGATTGGCAGTCGGATTAGAAGTCGTCCGGTGGTTGCCAGGTGACAGCGGGCTAAGGGAGGGGGGGGGGGGGGGGGGCGGCCACATCGATCATAGAGATTAGCCCAGGAGGGGTGAGGCTGGGGGGCTGAGGCAGAGGTGGGGGGGGCGTGGGGTCTGGAGGGGAGAGGGGCTTTGGAGGGGGGCTGCTGGGTGCTGAGGGGGTCTTAACCTGAGCGGACACGCCTGCAGCTAACACGGACTGGCAGAGGAGGGCCGGCAGGATGGACGGGGGGGCTCACGGTAGCCAGAAAGGCACGCAGGCACACGTGCGTGCGCCAACACGCACACACATACAAGCAACGTACACACACACACATACATACAAGCAACATACACACACACACACATACGTACACACACACACATACATGTGCACATACACACGTACGCACACACACATATGTGCGCACACACACACATACGTACGTACGTACACACGCACATGCGTACGCACACAGGGTCTATGTGTAGGCGTCCTTCAGCAACTTGCCATTGCTCCCACGGGTCCCATAGTGACATGCATCTAAAAGATAATTCACTGCCATCCATCTTGGACGAAAGCTCCTGCCAGAGGAATCAATGGGAGACAGACGGTGTCCCGTACAAATGAAAGCTCTCACTGCTTGCAATGCACTTACATGAGTCAAAGTCGCTGTTTGTGCATGTGTGTGTGTGTGCGTGCATGCCTGCCTGCCTGCCTTCCTGCCTGCCTGCCCGCCTGCCTGCCTTCCTGCGTGCGTGCGTGCGTGCGTGCCTGCCTGCCTGCGTGCCTGCCTGCCTGCGTGCCTGCCTGCCTGCGTGCGTGCGTGCGTGCGTGCGTGCCTGCGTGTGTGCGTGCGTGAGTCTGTGTGTGTAGGCTGAACTTGTTGCTGAATTCTCACTTAATAACCAGGCAGTCTGACACCAGCCTAATGGGGCATTCGAATACCAACTGAAATGGAGGCATTGGGGTTCGATCCCCAAGGCATCCTAGAACGAGATGACCCCAACCAAATGCCCTGCCTCTGTGTTCACTGTCTAACCCCTACCTGCTCCTCAATGACCTGTCTCTGTATTCACTGTCTAACCCCTACCTGCTCCTCAATGACCTGTCTCTGTATTCACTGTCTAACCCCTACCTGCTCCTTAATGACCTGTCTCTGTATTCACTGTCTAACCCCTACCTGCTCCTCAATGACCTGTCTCTGTATTCACTGTCTAACCACTACCTGCTCCTTAATGACCTGTCTCTGTATTCACTGTCTAACCCCTACCTGCTCCTTAATGACCTGTCTCTGTATTCACTGTCTAACCCCTACCTGCTCCTTAATGACCTGTCTCTGTATCCACTGTCTAACCCCTACCTGCTCCTTAATGACCTGTCTCTGTATTCACTGTCTAACCCCTACCTGCTCCTCAATGACCTGTCTCTGTATTCACTGTCTAACCACTACCTGCTCCTTAATGACCTGTCTCTGTATTCACTGTCTAACCCCTACCTGCTCCTTAATGACCTGTCTCTGTATTCACTGTCTAACCCCTACCTGCTCCTTAATGACCTGTCTCTGTATCCACTGTCTAACCCCTACCTGCTCCTTAATGACATGTCTCTGTATTCACTGTCTAACCCCTACCTGCTCCTTAATGACCTGTCTCTGTATTCACTGTCTAACCCCTACCTGCTCCTTAATGACCTGTCTCTGTATTCACTATCACACACACACACACACACACACACACACACACACACACACACACGGGGGCCCACACACAATGGGGCGGGGGCGGGGGCGGGGGGGGTGTTGGCGGCGGCCCCCAGACTGCCGCTGCCTATCCTCCTGTTGTGTTGACAAGCCCCGAGGAGCGGCCCTCCACCCAGCTCCACGCGCGGGGAGGACGGGGCGTTGACAGCCATGTTAACATCAGCCGTCCTCCTGGGAAACACAGTCTCTGTGACGCAACAACACCGCTTTTTTAGTTTTTTCTCTTATCACCCAGTCATTTGGCAGTTGGGACTCTTCGACTGTGAAACGACAAGGAAAGACCATCTGTTTCCTGTCACGGATATATTTATATCCCTGTGTAATGTCGCTACCACGAGCAGTAATTGAAAGAGCAGAACTGAAGGCAAAAAATTCTTCAAAAGCTTTTGGAGTGCCATCGATGCATCTTAGAACTTCCTTTGATGTTGATACGTACACATATTGAGCCACCAATTATTTTGTACTCGGGGACATTGTTCGCTTCCTCTACAGTCTTCCCGATGGCTTGCTTGGAAACAAGAGTTTGATGGATTTTTGTATGGGCATGAGCTATTAGCCAGACGGAAGGATGGATTTATCTGCTGTAATTAGCACTGGACACTGATTAAGACGTACACTGCTACTCGCAGCTTAACGCTGACTCAAGGCCGATATATGCTCTGTTTTAGACGTAACGCGTAAGCACGTAAGATACATAACCCCCCCTTGCGCGGTAAAATATCCCCCCTTACGTGCTTAAGTGCGTCGCCCAGAATTCCTGACTATGCGACTAAAACACTACGGCCCTACGCAGCTCGCAAAGACTGTGATTGGCCAGCTAACCACATCCTTTCAGGAGTCTCACATTTCCGGTTTTACAGCATAATAGCGCCATTTTTAAAAGGCCGTGACAGAAGCGAATGAAGAATTTTGAAGAAGGAGAAGAAGAAAGCTCA
>NC_044064.1:11811682-11894182 GCF_902167405.1 Gadus morhua
CTAACATGTGTATTAGTAATAGCCATGTTATGGTAGGAACTAAAGCAATGACAATGCTAGTTGTACGAGACAGTAAAAACTGCTTCCCAGTGCCATGCCAGCACATTTCACCCGCAAAACTACTAGCTACGTGGACAAGGCCCCGAAGTCATTGAGCAGTTGGCCTCATCAGAGGCCCCTTGAAGGGAATCTTTCCTTAGAGTTTGGGTGTCTTGCTCAAGGATGCCTGCAGGTTAGACTGTGGACAACGGGGATTCAAACCCATTGGGGGCGTAGAGGCGGGATAGTGTCGCGGTTAGGGTGTTCCACTACTAACCAAAAGGATTGGGTTCGAACCCACAATGTCCGCAGCCAAACCTGTAAGATGACCCCTAACCCCTACCTGCTCCTTAATGACCTGTCTCTGTATTCACTGTCTAACCCCTACCTGCTCCTTAAGGACCTGTCTCTGTATTCACTGTCTAACCCCTACCTGCTCCTTAAGGACCTGTCTCTGTATTCAGTGTCTAACCCCCTACATGCTCCTTAATGTCCTGTCTCTGTATCCACTGTCTAACCCCTACCTGCTCCTTAATGACCTGACTCTGTATTCACTGTCTAACCCCTACCGGCTCCTTAATGACCTGTCTCTGTATTCACTGTCTAACCCCTACCTGCTCCTTAATGACCTGTCTCTGTATTCACTGTCTAACCCCTACCTGCTCCTTAATGACCTGTCTCTGTATTCACTGTCTAACCCCTACCTGCTCCTTAATGTCCTGTCTCTGTATTCACTGTCTAACCCCTACCTGCTCCTTAATGACCTGTCTCTGTATTCACTGTCTAACCCCTACCTGCTCCTTAATGACCTGTCTCTGTGTTCACTGTCTAACCCCTACCTGCTCCTTAATGACCTGTCTCTGTATTCACTGTCTAACCCCTACCTGCTCCTTAATGTCCTGTCTCTGTATTCACTGTCTAACCCCTACATGCTCCTTAATGACCTGTCTCTGTATTCACTGTCTAACCCCCTACATGACCTGTATCTGTATTCACAGTGTAACCCCTACATGCATAAGGACCTGTCTCTGGATTGTAAATACTAAAGAGGAACATCAGCGACTGTTGAGTTTTTAATGGGCTGTAGTTCAGCCACTTCCCACCACAGCCCCTGGTATGCAGACACACAATCTGTTGTTCTGCAACCCACCATAATGTATCTCTGCTAGTCGGATGAGTTTTTGTACGAAAAAACAACCACAACTGATTTAAACCTCGCCTATGAGCTTCGACAGCGAGAGCCACCACAGCGGCCACAGCACAGTGGCATGGTTTGCCCATTTCTGATGGCACACGTTCATAGTGTATACTGATGGTGTGCACCAGATACTAGATGGAACAGATAGGACCGCACCAAGGAAGGAAATCTCTCTACCTCTCTCTGTCTCTTACTCACCCCAACCTCTCTCTCTCTCTCTCTCTCTCTCTCTCTCTCTCTCTCTCTCTCTCTCTCTCTCTCTCTCTCTCTCTCTCTCTCTCTCTCTCTCTCTCTCTCTCTCTCTCTCTCTCTCTCTCTCTCTCTCTCTCTCTCTCTCTCTCTGTCTCTCTGTCTCTCTCTCTCTCTCTCTTTGTCCCGTTCTCTGTCTGTCTCTCTCTCTCTCTTTGTCCCGTTCTCTGTCTCTCTCTCTCTCTCTCTCTCTCTCTCTCTCTCTCTCTCTCTCTCTCTCTCTCTCTCTCTCTCTCTCTCTCTCTCTCTCTCTCTCTCTCTATCTCTCTGTCCCTCCCTCTCTCTCTCTCTCTCTCTCTCTCTCTCTCTCTCTCTCTCTCTCTCTCTCTCTCTCTCTCTCTCTCTCTGTCCCTCTCTCTGTCTCTCTCTCTCCCTCTTGCTTTAGCTCTCTCTAAAGGTTATAAGAGCAGTGACAGGATGAGCGTGTCCCTGGCCTTTCAGTCCGTCAACTTGACTTCGTGGGAGTGTGTGTGTGTGCCTGTGTGCGTGCGGAGCCTGCATACTTTTGTGCATACTTGTGTGTGTGAGCATGATGCCTGCACACATGCAAGTATGCGTTTGTGCATAAATGTGTATCGTTGAGTTCTATGTGTGCGTGTCTCTGTGTGCATGTGTGAAGCCAGCAAGCGTGTGTGTGTGTGTGTGTGTTTATGTGTGTATGTGTGTCTTTATGGTGAAGGTTGAGAGCCATTCTGAACAGCAGAGTCAGAGAGAGAAAAGGAGAGACAGAGAGGGAGCGAGTTTGGAGAGACTCTGACAGGAAGAGAAAGGCCCAGGTGACACTTACCAGAGATGGAAGGAGGGCGAGAGACAGGGAGAGAGAGAGAAATCTGAGAGAGAGACAGAGAGACCTAGAGAGACGAAAGTAGAGAGAGAAAGGGAGAGAGAAGCAGAAAAGAACAGACAAAGACAGAAGGAGAGATAGAAAGAAAGGAGCAATCAATTATTTGTGAGAGAGAGAGGTGGAGAAGAAGAAGATAGAGAAGGATAGATAGATAGATAGATAGATAGATAGATAGATAGATAGATAGATAGATAGATAGATAGATAGATAGATAGATAGATAGATAGATAGATAGATAGATAGATAGATAGATACGACTGAGAGAGACAGATGGACCCAGACGGAAAGAAAAACAGACTCTTGGAGAGATTGATAATAAACGGCGAGACACAGAACGAGAGGCAGACCCAAAGACAGCCGGAGGAGAGTAGGGGGAGACAGAAATTGATTAAGCACTAATGAAGTCAAAACCCCCCACCCTTCCAACCCCCCCCCCCCCCCCCCCCCCCCCTCCTCAATACATCACTGGTCCAGACGGAGTCGGAGATGAGGCAAACCGCACACAGAGGAGGTGGGCCACACACACCAGAAGCGGTTTATTTAAAACAGGGACGGGCCCATTTCATTACCGACCGCTCGGACCAGCGGATTGGTCCTCCCTGCATCCAATCGTGAATCTGGCTCAATAATGATGAGCAGCCAGCTAGGGGTTGTTTTTTTGGATGGTTGTTGTAAATCGCTTCAGATCGCAACAACCTCAAAAGATGTCTGCATTGGTATTATTCATTATTGTACCTCCTAACATTTATGTTTCCCATGTATTTCAAGTCTCTTTCAAATGATTGTCTTTTAATGTCTGTCCTTTCTGTCTTTCATTTAAATGCAATCGATGTCCACGTCAAGCACTGTGGATGGTCCTCGTGTGTGAGGGTTGCTGTATAAATAGCCTAGCCTCTGGACATCGGCTTACATCGAGTGCAGAGAAGGGGGAAGCAAAGTAGAGGCACGAATCAGCCAGCGGAGCGATGGTGTTTGTGCGGGGTTGCGAAGGCAGCGAATGCAATACAAATACAGAATGGCTTTATGTGGCTACGGTCCAGAGGGTCCTTTCATTTAAAGGGACTTGACGGTATACATTCAGCTGCATGTCATCATGCCGGAGCAGGTAGCAGATAGGGCGTCTTGCTCATGGATGCCTGCACAGGACAGGCTGTGGATATTGGGGAATCTAACCCAGAACCTCTCGTCAGGGAGTCAAACACTGTCATTAACATCATTTAAGTTGCTGTAAGGCTGTAACTAGTTTTCAGATATTCGGCTGAATAAAAAAGTGACCGCCTACATTGTTGTGGATTCTCATGGCAAACATCGTAGACCGTTACATCATTGATATCACAAATACTAGAGTTATATACTCAGACCCAATATTGAATTACTGTTCTCCCACTCGTTGTTCCCCACTGTGTCTTGGTTGAGTGTATTACAACGGTTCTTGGTCTGCAGAGCTAACAGCATGGTGAAGGTGCCAGGTGGAGGGAGGCTGCGTAGGCAGACAACCACCAAAAGCAGCTCATTAAAGAAGTTAAAAGTCCATGTTAAACTTCAACAGTCTATTTCTGCTTCGTCAACAGGATTTTCCCACGTCGAAGTGGACAGAAAGCTGCAAAGTGACCCGGACGTGGACCGTAACCCCTGACGTTTGAGGGGACAATGGCGTTATGGGATCATAACAAAGTCATTAGCGCCCCAGCACTATTTACTTGGAAAGTATTCGTGGCCGCATTCCGGTTCAGCCTCGGAGATGCGTGCGCACCACGCTGCCAGGTTTTACAAGGCCATCCAAAACAGAGTTGGTCACGGTTGAGTTTTACATTACTCAGTTAGTTTCCAAATATCCTTTCTCAATAAAGGGAGGAAGTAATCCTTTCACTAGGATTACTCCCCGCTGAAAAGATAACTACTGTTTGAGGCGTTGAAAGGCCCCCCATGTCATGCTCTTTCATGATGAGTTGCCGAGGACTAGACGTTGCGCACATGGCCAATGAATACACAATGTTCAGCATCATGCATTCATCTTCTGCAGCCGTGGTAGACCAGACAAAATAAACCATTGTAAGCAAAAAAATGTAGTCTGAATTATGGCAGAATTATCAAATAAGACACCGTGGTCAAGCTGACAGTGGCATAATTCTTTACAGTAGGCTTATAATAAAGTAGCCTGCAGACAATGCGAGTCGTTACGCAAGAAACAGATAATGGCAAGTTTATTCTATAGAAGTGGCATGTATTATAGATATACAGAAAAAAATGTAGCCTAGGCTATGCTTGTTAAAAGCCCGGAGGCAAAAGTGCATATGCATTGCAAATATATGCGCAAATCGAAATGATGTAGAGATCTTACATCTATAACCATGCAAAGTGTGTGTGTGTGTGTGTGTGTGTGTGTGTGTGTGTGTGTGTGTGTGTGTGTGTGTGTGTGTGTGTGTGTGTGTGTGTGTGTGTGTGTGTGTGTGTGTGTGTGTGTGTGGATTGTTAACAGTGTAGAGGACTTAAACACTACACTAGATTAAAGGACAATAAACTCCCTACAAAAACATCTGGTTAAACACGACTACCCACAACAACAATAAAGAAAAACGTCATCATGACCTACCTTCAAAGTTTAAAGACTGTCCGTGCCATTCTCTGCAGCAGTACTTGTATGAGACCTTTGCATCCAAACTCGAAACGCCTTTCTGGTAACAACAAATACAAGAGGCGAGAGAGACACACTGTTACGCGCAGGTAACGCAGTAAAAAAAACCTTCTACCGTTAATTTCGGCCAAAAACAGTGTGTACCCGAGGTATTTCCTCCTCAATTCACTGTTCTATGTTTCGTGTGCAACGCTTCACAGCGTATAACCCCAAGTGAGTGTTGGGTGCGAGTTGGTGTGCTGTTGCCGCCGCAGTCGCCTCGACTGTTGAACTTCATGTTCCAGCTGTTGCTCCTAATACGGTCGAACAACACCCCCTGGTGTTAAAGCGTCGAAGTGGTGCTACAATAGGGTCCAACAGCACTCCACGGTGGTTGAATGGTGGAAGTGGTGCCACAGTAAGGTCCAACAGCACCCCTGGTGGTTGAATTGTGGAAGTGGTGCCACAATAACTAAAATCCACTGGTGGTGGGACTGCTAATGAAAGTGGAGCATCAGTACTGTCAATCCAACAGAACCCTCTGATGGTGGGATGAGGGAAGCATGGTTGGCTTTGTATCTTGCAAATACCAGGTATGTTGGTGCAGTAAAGGAAAATGTATAGGCCTACAGCAGGGATGGAAATTAACACCCGCCACACGCCATTTGCGGGTGGATTTGTATGGTGGCGGGTGAATTTGTATCACTTCACCCGTTGAATTTTTTAACGTTGAATATTTGATTTTGATTTTTTAACGTTGAAAAATAAAGCTGAATAGGAGTTCAATTCAAATCAAGGTAGCTACGTTATTTCAATGCATAAATATTCAGAGCTTAGAGTTCAATGTTTTTTTATTTTCGAAATCCGATGGCAAAGATTTACTTCCATAGAAGTGACTCAAACATTTTGTGGTTGAGAGGGCGAATCGGTTTCCACCATATAGGTTTCTACAGGACAAAATCTGTGTGGGGGTAGGGGAATATGGTGGGGGATATGTTCAACAAAAGAGCAAGGAATTGAAAGCTTAAACTTACAATAGGCCTAGGCTACATTCATTTCCCATGATGGCAGCAATGTTCCAATTTCAGCTGGAATTCACCGGTACATCAGATCCACGGGTCTTCTTTAGATTTCAGTTCCCTTTATTTATTCACACAGTTCAGCAGCGGCATTCATTCATTCAGAACCAGAGCCCACATTAAAGCTGCATTTAGGGCGACTATCACTACCCAGCCGAAAAATAGATGCGCTATAAATGGTTTTGTATATAGCAGTCAGGAACACGGGCATAGTTGTGGAAGTGCTGTCGTTAGAAAAAAAAAGTTGACGGGAATTAAAGTGCGTGTGTATTGTATTGTATTGTATTGTATTGTATTGTATTGTATTGTATTGTATTGTATTGTATTGTATTGTATTGTATTGTATTGTACTAGTACTTAACTGTGTAGCAACTGCAGTAGCTGCTATCATGGCTGTAACACGGGGAATTGTTTAGCCTAGCGACTGTTGTACTTGCACTTGGTTCTATGAACATCCTTTCTGTACCGACAGTGATATATTGATGCACTTATGTACTTATTGTAAGTCGCTTTTGGATAAAAGCGTCTGCTAACTGCCCTACATGTAAATGTAAATGTGAAATGGTAATTGGTGCAAAAAAATAATAATTAACAGTAAATAAACAAATAGAAAAAAACTGCAATTAGCCTATACTGTACAAAAGTAAACAGAATAATTCCCCATAAGAACATAATGAAAGAGCTGTTCAGTGTTTGCAGGTAGGCTATCTGAAAAATATGGACATTGGCATCGTGCGTTAATGTGACGCATTGATAGGTCATAGGTCCGTGATTGAGATTGGTGTGGATTGAGACTGGTGTGGAGACTTGTCCTTAATGTAACTTTGGGAGCGGGTGCAACACTCTGTGACCGTGGGCTGCATCGACAATGTTTCGTGATTAGTTATTAGTTATTGAACATAGCTTGGGCTGCGTTGTTAACGTTAACTGTTGAATATGTATCTTTAATCTTCCTGGTTTTCACTAAAACATTCATCAAGCATTTCCGGATGCTAGACCCGGAAAAACCCATTCATTTCGTTTTCCCCACATTAGGCAATCGTCACTTGTGACCTAAGGCGTTTGGATTTTCGGACTAAACTTTTAGAGGCTCTACTTTTACTCTACTCTAGTTGACCCCCGACCATGGACAGCCAGGAGATAGGAGTCTGGCTGGAGGAGTGCCTTTTAGCGGCCGCGCTGTCAGGAGGACAGCCGTACCATGCCAGCGAGGAGGCGAGGCAGAATCACCGCAGTACCAGAAGTAAGTCAAGAGAGGGCGCTGTTCCCCCCCTGTGATTTCTGTGTACATTGGCAGGGACTTGAACGGGCCACTTTATTTATTGAAGAGAATCATGGGTTTTGTGTGATGTGGACATGTGCACACGCGTACATATTTAAATGTCACGTTTCAATTATTTTATGTATTTTATTTGTACAATACAAAATAACGGGAAAAACATTGTAGTAGTATTTTGAAGGGGGGCTTCTTCTTGTTTCAATGAAGCTGCTTCTTCATCCCATATTTCCCCGGCAGGTGCCCTGTGCGCGGAGCTGTCCCTGCTCGTCCAGGAGGCTGTGGAGATGAAGTGGCCTTTTGTGCCGGAGAAGTGGCAGTACAAGGAGGCCGTGAGCTCCCAGGACAAGACCAACCTCACCGACCTCATCAGCCGAAATCTACCCCAATTAATGGTAACCGTCTGGTGGCTAGGTCCTAGCCCCCTGGAGCCCCTGCCTGCTCATACAGTAGGCCCGTAGCCAGGGCCTACTTCAGAGAAGATATTCAAGATATGTCCCTGGAGGACTTTATCATTATTATTGTGTAGTACACCTGTATAGTAGGTAGTGTTGTGTATACCAGTATTGCTTTAAAAGTTGAGAGTCAGGTTTTTACTATGCAGTACATTGGAGCAAAATGGATGAACGTCTAATCAAAATGCCCTTGCATATTTCAATTAAGCAGTAAAATGTTTATTATTTTAATCATGATATTGTTTCACACAAGTGATGTCACCACCCTGGCATTACACGTTCAAACAGCAGAAATAATATTGTACTAAAATAAAAGTGATCATGTGCCTCCGCCGGGCCAGGCTCTGTTGAAGGCGGCCATCTTGGCCTGGGAGACGTGCGAGGCGCTGGCGGTGGTCTTCCTGGTGGACCGCTTCCTGTACTGGAGCGACGAGTCCCCGCGCCTGCTGAGCCTCACCAAGCGGCTCCACCGCCGGCAGCCCGGGGCGCCCGTGGCACCCCAGCTGGTCCTCAGACAGGCCAGGGTCTACCTCAACTCTGGTGAGGGGGTTGGGGGGGGGGGAGGGGTTGGAGGGTAGTGAGGGGGTTGGTGAGGGGGGGTGGGGAGGGGGGGAGGGTAGTGAGGTGGGGGTGAGGTGGTAGTGAGGGGGTTGTGGTGGGGGGAGAGGGGAGGGGGAGGGCAGTGAGGTGGGGGTGAGGTGGTAGTGAGTGGGGGGAGAGGGGAGGGGGAGGGCAGTGAGGTGGGGGTGAGGTGGTGGTGAGGAGGTTGTGGTGGGGGGAGAGGGGAGGGGGAGGGCAGTGAGGTGGGGGTGAGGTGGTAGTGAGGGGGTTGTGGTGGGGGGAGAGGGGGGGGGGGAGGGCAGTGAGGTGGGGGTGAGGTGGTGGTGAGGAGGTTGTGGTGGGGGGAGAGGGGAGGGGGAGGGCAGTGAGGTGGGGGTGAGGTGGTGGTGAGGAGGTTGTGGTGGGGGGAGAGGGGAGGGGGAGGGCAGTGAGGTGGGGGTGAGGTGGTGGTGAGGAGGTTGTGGTGGGGGGAGAGGGGAGGGGGAGGGCAGTGAGGTGGGGGTGAGGTGGTGGTGAGGGGGTTGTGGTGGGGGGGAGGGTAGTGAGGTGGGGGTGAGGGGGTTGGTTGGGGGGTAGTGAGGTGGGGTGGGGCGGGGGGGGCTGTGAGGTGGTGGTGAGGTGGGCTTAGAGGGGGAGGGCTCTGCGGGCCTTTATCCAAAGTGTTTTGCAGTGCATGCCCTGTTAGCTGCTTGTCCTGGATGAGTTGGGAGGGGTTTGTCTCCAGGTAGACTGGGGCTCAAACACAGAACCTTCTGGCTGGGAGTCAAATCACCCATACCACCTTACTCTCCTATTCCTAACATATTAGTTTAATTGTCATCATGGTTTTCCCCCTATAATCACACCCTTTTTAAAATGATCAAAGCCAATAAAGAACAATGAATACACAAAGACATGGCTGTATTTAAGAACCTATAGGAAACGTATGAACCAATAGAAAATGTGTATCAAGTCATTCCTCCCCTCACAGGTAAACTCCACAAGGCAGAGTTCATCTTGAGCATGCTGATCATTAACAATGGTGCAACAGGTAGGGCCCAATATACCTGGCTGTTAAACATTATTATACCACGGTCTGGGGGAATACTTGATTCTGATTGGCTGAAGGGTGTGCATTAACTCCTGATATACAGACACCTGTAAGTAGTAGTTAGTCAAATTGTCTGTTCAGTCTTCAATACGAGAGCTGGTTAATTGTGAAAAATGCATTAAACTGTAATCAGAAAACGCGGTTATATGCTATAGACCCTATAGTATCTGTGGTATAAAGGCTGGGATGAATTTCAAATTATAAATATGTACAATGCATAACGTTAGCTCTCTAACGCATAGCTGAGCGGACTAGAATACCTCCCGTTGCCAAGTCGTAGCTAAGATCCATCCTAATTACTGGAGTAGTGAACAACGATCCGTTGCATAAGAACCTTACGGGAGGGTAATGGTTGCTCCAGGAATTAGTCAAACCCTCAGGCGTTACCAGGGAAACAAAGTTATGGCTTGTGAAAAACTTTATATTTGGATTGTAAAACGCATGAAAATATAAATGGATGGTCTTAATTTATTTTATTTGGTAAGTGACCATGGTATAAGCGGGAGGCGTGGAGGCGTCCATTAAGTCTTGATAATGGACACCTCGTCGGGCCTTACTTAATTCCAAATAAAATAACCTACAAACCAGTGGAAGAATATGCAAATTGTGTATACCTTTTTTCGCACTATTTGCATAATTCTACTCACCCACATTTGTCGGTCAACAATGACCCACCAATTACCCACTAATCCCTCCTCTTGAAATGCAGGGAATTGGACGTACCAGTCGGAGAGCGACAAGCTCCTCGTGCAGGCGGTCAGCGTGCAAGTACGAGGCCTGGTCCTGCAGAAGCTAGGTGGGCACGCTGTCGAGACGGTCCCTAACACTGGGGCAGGGGAGTTTAGTTTAGGTGGATGGTCAGTGTGTGTGTGTGTGTGTGTGTGCTTTTAACGTGTTCATTCCCTGCGGGGGATTTTCCTCCTCGTCGCAGGCCTATGGCTGGAAGCCGCCGAGCTCATCTGGGCCTCTCTGATCGGCTACTTCGCTCTTCCTCAACCTGATAAAAAGGTCCTCTCTCTCCCCCCCGGCCCTTTTAGTGTGGCTGGCTGCCGTTGCTCTATTGCCTGTGGCTGTGTGTTAACTCTGCTGTGTGTTGTTGTGGCGCGGAACAGGGCATCGGCACGTCTCTGGGACTGTTGGCCAACATACTGGTGTCCATGAACGACGAGGACTTTGAGGCCCTCAAGAACAACCCGGACGTCGACCTGGTGAGTGGACAGCGGGCCTGAACTATCGGTCGGGGACCTCGGTGTCGATATACGCCTGTGAACAGTGACGACCCCCTGCACTATGACCCCCTTGTGGGTCGTAGCTGCCACTACAAGGGTAGGGCTCGCCTCAGAGTCATAATCACCAAATTGACCAAACCTGAGGGTGTGAGTACAGAGGCTGGGGTTATGTGATGATTAGGTCCTCATTCTCTTTCAGTGGGGCAGCCTTCCGGTTGATGCAGGCACTCTCCTGCCTTATTCTTTCACATGGGTACTTTGCTATTATCTAAATCTTTCCCCACATTTAAACTAATTATCCCTAGACATTTGTTTCGCCTTGTTTTATACCATTTCAAATAACTTACCTTTCTGGTTAAAAATGTATTTCTGTTTGACTCCCTTTATTGCGTGACGATGGTGTACGAGTCCACCGTTGCAGTACGTTCATCAGTGCCACATTGTGATTCGTTGTGTCCTCCTGCTCTCCAACAGTCCCTGCTTGGAGCCGGCGTCCACCGGCTCCTGGCGGCGGCCGAGGCGGCCCGTCTGGCCGTGGTGTACAGCCAGTACGCCTCCCTCTACGTGCTGACCAACGTGGTGGGTAACCATTTGAACCACTGCTAAAGGGCGCCTCTGTGTGAGCCGGATTGCCATAGGGCGGGAGGGGCGTGTATTGATGTCGGGTTAGGGGCGTGAGGCGGGGAACGTTTATTTGTTTCACACTGAGACCTTGGTGAGTCGTTGCAAGATCAGTGGTTGTATATATAGTTGACTCTGCCATTCCATCCCCAAAATCATTCTCAACACCGTTTCCCCCTTGCGGTTGACCTCTGAACACGTTGTTTCTTGGCTTTAATAGGTTGCCGGAATTGGGACGGTAAATGTGAGAGAAGCAAATTCATTGTTTATGAACCACATTGAACACGCACGTTTCGCAGGTGGCTCAGGGGCTGTGCCTGCAGTCCTACAGCTTCTCCCTGGCCTGCCCCGCCGCGGGCCGACGCCACTACCTCCTGCAGGCCAAGCAGGCCTTTGAGATCGGCCTGCTCACCAAGACGGAGCTGCAGCCCGTGTCAAGCCAGCAGGAGCTGCACACCTTCATCAAGGCGGCCTACTCCCTGGCCGTGGTCCACCGGTGGCTGCGGTTGGCCTCGGAGACGGAGCTAGGCCGGGCGACCCGGGACTGTCAGGAAGCCCTGGCCCTCTTCTACGACTACTGCCGTCCCGGCGACAAGGAGGTAGACGGGCTCGCCGCCCAGGAGAGAGACGGGCTCGCCGCCCAGGAGAGAGACGGTCTCGCCGCCGAGGTCATGCGGCGCGTCGGTCAGGTCAAGCGCACGCTACGCGTGGAGCCGTGGCCGAACTCGGACCCGGGCTCCTTCATCCCCGATTTCTACCGGAAGGGCGCGGAGGAGAGGCCGGTGAGGTTCACGCCGGCGGGGTTCTTCCGCCTGATGGAGCGCTTCCAGGGGTACCACAAGGCCATCTGTGAGTCCCCGGGTACCCGCGGTGTGGAGGGTACCCCCGGCGGCGGAGGTGGAGCCGGGCTGTCCGTCACCGCCATGGGGACCACGGTGGAGTCCGGAGAGCGTGAGGAAGCGGGAGCGGACACGCCGGGGGGACGCCCGGAGGCGCCGGGCAGACGCCCGGAGCCACCGAGGAACGGGGCCCTAGCTCCCACCGAAGGTAATGAAGGTTTGACGGAAAGCGAGTCGGATGGCGAGGATGGCCTGGGCTCTTCATGGCAGAACGTGAGCAGCGTCGGGTCTCGTCCCGGGAGCGGCGGCCGCGGCGGCTCCGCAGGAAGCGGTGCCGGGGACCACGAGTGGGTGGAGGCGGCCATAGATACGGAGATGAGCGAGGACGAGGGTCCGGTCGGACCTCTGGCCCCCGGAGGCGACGATCAAGTCAAAGCCAACGTGGGTGGTTGTAGGCCTGGTCCTGGTTTACCCAGGATGCACCACACCTCCTCCTCCTCCGTCTCTGGCGGCGAGGCGTTCGAGTTGTTGGAGGCGGCCATAGATACGGAGACGGGCGAGGACGAGGGTCCGGTCGGACCCCTGGCCATCGGAGGGGCGACGCGACCCATGTCGCGGCTCAGTCTGGGCTCGCCCCTCGGCTCTCTGGGTCGGAGCTACGGTTCCCAGTCGTCGTGGGAGAGGATCTCCCCGGTCCCGCCCCCGTCCGGGAGCGGATCGCGGGGCCCGTCCTGCGGCCCTCCGGTCCAACCGGGCGCCAAGCGGCCGTCGGCGGAGCAGCTGACTCCGACCGAGGAACCGCCGCCGAACGAGGGCACGCCCGCCTCCAGCTCCTCCTTCGAGGAGCTGGAGGCGGGGGAGCCGGAGAGTCCCGCCGACGTCCCCGGCCCGGAGGCGACGAGGCGCGCGTCCGAGAGGAACGCCGCTTGCTGGAGCTGCCGGGAGCCCGGTGCTCTGGCCACCCCCCAGCCTGGGAAACAGTACGTGCTCACGGAGCAGGACTACCGCGCCCTGCTGGCCGGGGTCTGTCATGACTGTCTGCTGCGGAGGCTGCAGAGCGAGGGGACCAAGTTCAAACTGAAGGACCACTTCAAGGCTTACAGTAAGTCCTGCTTCACGATCGGCGGCTCGATACCAGGACCGCGTGGTTGGCACTGCACACATTGCTGTCTAATTGTAAACATTCGCAATCAAATACGGAAGTTTGAGTTGTATAGAACCGTTTAGTACATATGAATAGATAGATTCAAAAAAAAGAAAAAAAGTGATGATGGAGTTAAAGAAAGTGGGGCTGACCGTCGCATTCCTCCGTCCCCACCAGGCGGCCTCCAGCTGAAGTTCTCCAGGGCGACAGGCCTGTGGACGTCCAGGGAGACGTGTGTGTACATCGGGAAGCCGAGCGGGAAGGAGGGCGAGCAGAGAGCCGCCCTGTGGGTTCAGTTCCTCCACCAGGAAGAACGCCTCAGCAGGTAGCATAGCATTGCTATGTTGAATGGATGACTTAGGCAGATAGTGAATATGGAATGTAAAGAGCACTCTGATTGGCTCAGGATATAGCCAATAAGGCACAGCGAACCAGCAGCGTTCTTTAAAGCACCATGTGGATTGATCTGGAAGTGCCTTGTGCTGATCGTTGTGCTCTCGTTGGTACCGACGTGAAACAAATATCCCATCGATGGGGGGGGGGGTGACGGCTGAAAAAGAAAGCTGTTCTTTTTGTGTGTTACGTGGCTGAGGCTACGTCTTATGGTTGCATATTGTTAGTAAAACGGCTGACTAGTGATTACGGAATTTAAAAAGCACTCTGATTGGCTTATGATAGAGCCAATGAGGTACGGTGAATCAGCCGGGTTAGGAGAGTAGAGTTAGGTTAGATATCACAATTTAGCCAAAATATGAGTCAATAATGTTATGAGGCTACCAATATATGTATCCCTCGGTCATAGCTTACACCGTCTACTCTACGCTTATTGTTTAAATACACGTCAGCCATGTCTGTTACCTGTAAGTCTGGGCAATACAGTATTTTTTAATGTTGGGTCACTAATCCTCCTATTGTGTCGTGGTTCCCACCAGCTACATGGGGAAGGACTACCGGGTGCCCAAGGAGATGCAGTTCCACCTGAAGGACGTGGAGAGACAGATGACGTCGCAGTACTACATCACCCAGTTCAACAAGAAACTCTACGAGCAGAAGATCACAGCGCAGATCTTCTTCTTGCCCTCCGACGCTCTTCTGGTGAGGATGTGAACGCCCGCCAAACCACACGGAGATGTTCTTTGTTCCTCCATTAGGAGGTCCCTTTTGAAAACCATAGTTTTGGTTCCAGCTCTAGCAGGTTGTGGTAGAGCTCGATACTGTACCGTTAGTTATATCACATGTTGAGTGTTTTAACTTTAGCATTTTGTTGTTTTTTAGTACTTTTGCTCTTGTCTATCCCAATTAGTATTTGCACTGCTGAGGTTAGGTCAAATCCCGACCATACTAAGAGACTCTATCCACTCAAAATAATGATAATGACAATATGAGATGCTTAATATAATAGTCCACCAGATGGCCTAGCCTACAGGCATATCGTACAGTATTTCGAAGCAAACATGATCTTCATAATGCTCCAATCATAGCTTTTTTACCCCTACAGTTCTTGAGCTTTCATTGACATTGAATCATTTGGTGGCAAGCTTTGATCCAAATAGAACTGAGAACAATCACAGATATATGTTGTGTGTGGTCATGACCTCGACATGACACCCGGGTTGCTCCATTCGTTTTTGGGTACTTGTGCAATCCGTCAGATCCTGGAGGAGGGGGAAATCATCGGTTGCTTGACGGTAGAGCCCTACATGCTGGGGGAGTTTGTGAAGCTCACCAACAACACGTGGAAGAAGGACAGCCGCTACAAGGCTACGGAGTACGGCATCGCTTTCGGACACTTCACCTACCTGTTCTCCGAGCGGCAAGAGGTGGTGGTCGACCTCCAAGGTTTGTGTGTGTGTGTGTGTGTGTGTGTGTGTGTGTGTGTGTGTGTGTGTGTGTGTGTGTGTGTGTGTGTGTGTGTGTGTGTGTGTGTGTGTGTGTGTGTGTGTGTGTGTGTGTGTGTGTGCACCATTCCCAGAGACGTTCACCATGGCCACATCACTCAGGTTTTCCAAGAAAGAGTTGCTGTTGGTTGAGTTTGTGTTTGCATTTCACGACACCTGTATGAGGCTGTGCTATCTCTTTAATATTAGAAATGACTATATGCTACACGTGAACCTCCTAAGGTGGCGCCATTTGATTGGTTCGTTACCTCGGGACATTGGGCAATATCCCATGATTGAGATCTCAAACTCGGGATATGTTGTCATCGCAAAATGTCCCGCTTTGTTTGCTAATAAAAAACAATCAATCCCGGCAAAAAGTGTTATCTTGTTCATGTTTGGAGTGTTCCCGTGTATTATATACTCAAACAATGACTAGACTAGCCGCGGTGCTTCCCCCGTTCAACGTTCACTGCGTCCCCCTCTCCCCATCTCCCCTCCTCAGGGATGGTGTCGGCCAACGGCAAGGGGCTGACCTACCTGACGGACCCCCAGATCCACTCCACCAGAAGCCCCAGGGGCCCCTCCAACTTCGGGGAACGGGGCCTCCGCCACTTCCTGGACGACCAACACGGACCGGAGTGCAACAGCGTGTGCAGGGACCTCCAGCTCCCCCCCATGGGGGGACCTCCGCCTGCATGGTTCTGATCGGTGGATCCTTCGTCCTGATGGGAGTGGTGCTCCCGTGTGTTCATATGATTTGATTGACGTGTCAAGACAGCATGTTTTGTGATCAAATCTAATGGTTGATACATTTCGGGAATTTCCCCAGCCCTCAGAGGCATTTGGAGTTTCCCTGCGTAGACGTGGAAGTAGAACACTGTTGTTTGACCCAAATCTTACCATCCATTGTGTTTCCATTGTGTTGTATCCCCCGCAAAGACAATGTTGTCAAATAAGTCACAGCTCATCCTGTAGTAGACTGATATAACTTGATTAAATCTCTTAAATCATTAGACCACACAATATTAAAGCTAACATCAATACTTCATTGGAACTGACACAGTATTAGAGCTAACACAGTACTTACTGTTTTTTGCTCACACATTGAGTTGCCAAAACAACACCCTATAAGGTTGAACTCAGCTCTACTGTTAAACGGCCTCCTTTAAGTGTCTGAGATCAACCAGACCCTGTAGGCGTACAGACTTCTTTATCATCAATATACTACTGTAGATGTTCCTTTGACCAGATGCTTCATGAACCACCTCCAGGTCTGTTTACCTAGTATCTGAATAAAAAGATTTTTGTTGAAGCTTTACCACTCGTCGAGTTATACCTGGCCCCGAAACCACGATGACAGAGGCAAGCATCACTGCTACAACATTTAAAGTACTTTATAACGATGGCCTCATGATTTTCTAGTTGTACACATGCAAAAAGTGAAACCCTGTAAGTGAGCCACATAACAGGTTGACTTATGTCTGCCGTCAAACAAGTTTGCGCACATACCTACCGGTATCAACCAGACCTGTCACTCTCACCAGTCTCCCGGTCTTGTGACAATGAAGATATGATGAAATGGATACAGTCACGAGTGGTGTTTATGTGCGGCCAAAGGTCCACAACACTCCAAATCAGGGAAAGAATATTTCATAACCTTAACCCTTTTAAAACGCGACATAGGCTATTGTGTGGTTTTCTGTTCCTCTAAATTGCAAAACTATAATCCCCAGGTCCCCAACAGGTCTGCTAATGACCCTGTGGTACATGTTGGCCCTATGTATGTAGGTAATCTCACATTTAACAATTATTGAACTTTATATTGTATTTATTTATATATATATACACCACACACACACACACACACACACACACACACACACACACACACACACACACACACACACACACACACACACACACACACACACAGACACAGACACTTGTGTATTGTTTTTCGTATTCTGGATCATGTTTTGAAGGGGAGAGTCTCTGTAGAGGGGAGCTAGTCGCCTACTTGGGTTTTCTGACCCTCCTGCACTTGCACTTGTATTTGCATGTTATTTTAAAATGTGTATTTTATTGCACGAAAGATAAAAAAATAAGACCTAAATAAAAAATAAACGTAACTGATCCTTTGACATTTTACGTTGGCCTGACAATGCAAGCTTTACAAGCAAACGATGTCCAAGTCAAGGGTCAATAACCAATAGCGTCCGGAAGCTTTAGCCTCAGTCCCGCCTCCATCGCTGGGATCACGTGTGTTATCACGCGCGTTAAAGTGGAAATCACCTGTCTTTATCGCGCTTCCTTATTAATAAATAACTTTTCACGACCCTGTACTATATTGCCAATTCATTCATCGCGCTAATTGATAATACATGTACCAAATAATACAAAATAAAAATCCCCATGTAGCAATTCCATACTAGGTGGTTTTCTGTGTGCAACATACATGCTAAAACAAAAAGATAGAAGACATATATGGGAATAGGTTTGCTGAATTATAATTTATGTATATTGTGTTATGTAGATTATACCAACATCAATATCAATGTTAAGATACTAATATAATTTCATCAAGACTCCTTACAATGAATACACCAAATAATAAATCAAAGTCTCTTCTTGCGTATACAAGTCTCTCATCCCATAGTCCTTCTGGTGTCCACAATCTCCTACGTCACTTTGTTATCCAAGATGACGTCTAGCAAAGTTACGGGTTAAGGAGGCGGGACCGAGCCGGTGTTCTGCAGCAAGAACCTCCTCCAATAATCCCGGATGTGTGTTTCGAAACCTGGGTTACCTCCAGGAGAGGATAAAAGCTTTCCATATCAACGCACTTGGTTTGTTGTTGAAAGTCGAAGGACCAGTAAGGATGCAAGCTCTGCTACTAACATGCCTGTTGGCAGTGAGTTGCCTGGCTCACACACCTTACCGATGCAGTAAGTAGGCCTCCTGTAAATTAGATAGCGTTGTCAAATTAAATTGCCTGCGTCAACTGCTTTAAATGGCCATTACGATGCGTTAAACATGAGTTGTTGTTTTTGTAGTAGTAAACTGTGTAGCCTATTATGTCCACTAGAGGATGCTGTAGGCTCTGCTATATCGTAACCTTAATTATGTAAAAATGTTTTAATGTTACTGCTTTGGTTGAACAAGCTGCAATGTCTGCAATAGCTGCAAAATCTATTCAAATTGTATTTTTTTTTACAAAACAGAGAGTCCTCCCCTTCTAAGTGGAAGTGTGATGGTGGTAAGTCATCCTCCTTTTTTCTTCTTATTTTTATTATGTCTTGCTTGGCCTTTATAAAAATCCCCCAGACGACTGAGTCCTGAGATAAAATACCCTCCTCTTCTCCTCCTAGTCCTCTCAGAATGAAGCCCTTTGGGAGTCTGCCAACTTCATTTACGATGCAATCGGCCAGCGGATCAGACTCCAGGAGTTTGGAGTCTTGAACAACAAGAGCTTCAACTTGGACGCCCTGTTGTTATACAGGGAGGTAAGTAAACGGCAAAAACAGGACAGTAAACAGACTGCTACACTGGGGCCGGTGAAATAGTTGACCTCTGCCAAATGCAACCGAGATGGAATGACAGGGCACAGGTTGTTGATGTGTAAACCGGTTGAATGCAGAGTTTACATTTGTGTTGCCCAACCCCAGAGTCTAATCAGTTGGACTCTAACACCCTCCACACTATTGTGGTTGACTACTCCTACTCCCATTTGGGACTGTGAGAAATAATCTAAATTGTTTATACGGAACTGAAGATAGATGGCGCTATTGAAGTGGTCCATATTATAAGTTGATACCCAAAATCCAACCAGTTCTAGCTCTTGAATATAAATGTTACGAATAGGAATCCCCAGAGAGACGGTCTATAACGTTTCTCTTCCAGCCCTTCACAATAGACACATTACTGTAGTAGTTCCGCTCATCTCAGATACACAGTCACTTCCCTTCGCTTGGGAGTAAAAGGGGAACAAAGATGTCTGGAAACCATTCAGTAGTGTCCTGACTCCCACCTTAAGGGAAAACATTGGTTTCATTTCCAATGTTGCATTATTGGCCTTTTTTTAAAACAAGTGACCTAGAAATTACATGAAATATATTTGACATCTACAGCATCATTGTTTTGGGTTGTATCATGCATCTCAGTGCCATGTGTTAAAAACATATTTTTTAATGTCAGTTTTAATAATTCTTTTCAAATGTCATTTAGTACCTAAGTTCTGTACTTTTCCTACTTGAACCTACATGGTCAACCAGCTTCGATAAAGGCCAAATCAGTCATGTCACTGACGGAGCCACTTTAGTCTTTACAGATAGACTCTATAGTAATGTATATGCCTTCTTTATGTAAATATGTGTCTTTATCGTTACATAATTACCATGCCTTATACTTTTATGTTTCTTAACAAAAAACCTTTCGTCCATGTATTATATTTCTTATCATTTAAACCGAGCCGTCGTGTAACAGATGAACAAGCGGCCCGTGTGTGTCCTCTGTCCTGCAGGGAGCCATGTTCTTCATAGACAAGAAGAACCGCAACTGCACCAAGAGAGCCCTGAAGGGAGACTTCCAGCCCATGCAGGTCCCTCAGGACGCCCAGCTCCTGGGCCAGGCGGTGCTGGGTAGCTCCTCGGGGCCTGGGGAGGGACTCCTGGTCAACACCTGGGTCGGGAACAGCCCTGAAACAGGTCGGAGGCGGAGGGCCACTTCGAGATCCTTTGTTTGTTATTTTTCCTATTCTTTAATGTTGCAACTTTGATCTGTGACTCCCACGTGTAAAGTGCCTTGAGTCCTGAATGAAAGGCACTGCAAAACTTGACTTTATAATATTAGGCTCTTCTATAACTGTATTATTACTATTGCTGCTACTCTCCGACTACTTCTTTCTGTCATACCCACCTTTGCATGTGGTATTATTGATCTAGCCTTGTCTGGCCATGTTTCTATTCACCTGTTGGTGGCTGGAACAGGCTATCCTAATGTATTCCATCTAAAACTGTTTATGCTAATGGGTTTAATCTGAAACAGTTTTACCTAATGGATTTAATTTAAAACAGTTTAACCTGATGCATTGAATCAAAAACTGTTTCACCTGATATCTAAAACATTTTATCCTAATGTATTTCATCTAAAACGGTTTCACCTAATGTATTCAATCTAAAACAGTTTAACCGTATGTATTTAATCTAAAACAGTTTAACCGTATGTATTTAATCTAAAACAGTTTAACCGTATGTATTTAATCTAAAACAGTTTCACCTAATGTATTCAATCTAAAACAGTTTAACCGTATGTATTTAATCTAAAACAGTTTAACCGTATGTATTTAATCTAAAACAGTTTAACCTAATGTATTTAATCTAAAGATGTTAATGCTGATGTAGTTAATCTAGAACTGTTGATCCTCATTTATTTATTTATTCTAAAACAGTTTATCCTGATTTAATCTCAACCAATGCTAATCTGCTCGCAATAGTCGCCGAACCGTCCAGATGTCGCCCTGCGCTTTCAACCTTTTCCGCCTGGAGCTTAAACGGTTTCTGTTCCCCACGCAGGCAAGTACATGAGCACCGTCACGGAGTTCGGCTGCATTCCCATCGGCACCGCGTACCACACCGACCAATACGGATGGCTCCAGGTCAGGTGGGTGTAGCGTACGTACGGATGCCACCTTCAACCACCGCCCTCATGTGGACATGAACGCAGTTACGAGGAGACCTCGATGTGCCTTTTTTCTTTCTCTCCGTGTAGCTACTACAACAACATCAAGGGAGTAGCCGACCCATCGATGCTCAATCCGCCCGAATTCTGCAAGGGAGCCGAACTCGAGAGGGGCCAGACGCCGGTGAACTTCCTCAATCTGTTCTTCTAGGTGGCAGCGAGGGGCGCTAAGGACACGCCCCTCACCCACACAGAACGGGGCCGAAGAGACAATACAGCCTATGTGTGTTGACTCAGCAGGGATATTAGAGGGGATCTACCTAAGAATAAATATTAGAACTCAATAGGCCTTCAGTATGCCTGGGAGCCCTTGTTGTAAGTTGCCTTGGATAAAAGAGTCTGCTAAAATGCCTTTTATATTGAATATACTGCATCATATTTGAATTGTAATCTGGTGCATTAATTTTGCTTTCCTTTACATAAATGAAGACATCTCCAGTCTCCACCATAAATTGATGAGGGAAAGGCACACATTTGTGCAAAAAGGTTCACCAGAATGCAGGAAATGAATGGTTAGATGCTCAACATTTCCTCAAGTGGCAAGTGCTAACCAATAGTCTAACCCTTTTCTATATCTGATCTATGTGCATAGATCAGAGGCATTAATAAATTGACTACCCTGTTTGAGTGAAAATGTCCAAGACAGATATACGGAAGTATAATGCATTGCTTAAGAAAATAAATTCTGCTCCTGTATTTCTGAATTAAAGACCTTATTATCTCAGAATTTCGAGAGAAGTTTTGTATGCTTTGGTTTTTCGGAAATAATGAAATACCTCAAAATGTAGCAGCTGTCATTCACTCGAGAGCTCGATTTTATAGAATTAAACGGGCACCACCTGCAGAGTATAGACTTTGGGAGGTACTCCATCAGTGATATTGGTGATGGTATTAGTTTGTCCACTTCAGAAATGTGGGGTTGTTCAGACGGAAAGCCCCTCAAGACCTGATGGACATTGGCGTTTCTCCAGGATCAGTTGAACCAATAGGGCTTGTTTCACGGATATAGGATTATGCATCTGAAATCCATTCTCTTCAGCTGCATGTGGTTCAGCAAACAGTTTGACATCATCATTTGACAAGTTAACTACTACCACTGCTTATATCGACCCCGTACTTGAAATCACCTTTGGAGTGTGAATCGCTGCATCCATAAATGCATGTGAGTTTCTCGAACGATTCAGAAAGACTGCCAGAGTTTCCACTGTTACGTATTTTAAGCACATAAGCTGCCCCCACATAGCCATTAGGAAGCAGGATCGAACACATAAACTGCAATAACTACTCCAGCCACAGATGTCAGCACCTTTAGACAGGTGAGGATGGCGGAGCCATTACGTCACACCGGCCACGCCCACTTCATATAGGCCACGCCCACTTGAGGATCACAGCTCGGAATTCTGATTGAGAGGCCAGAATCAATAGGTAGCCCGGCCGAGAGTGGTACACGATAATATTTTCAATACGCGTTAGATACAATTCCCTCCCTTATCCTTCATAGTTACCATACCGAAATATGCCTACTTTCACAAATAAAATGAGTTAAAAGCGACCAAGGATTGGACTCCTTTCTTCAGAAAAAACGCAACACCACAAATGTATGTACACATGTGGAAAGTCTGTTTAACCTGTAGGCCCTAATAGTCTATGTGCGTTACACCCATACGGACAGCAGATGGCGATGAAGGACGTTCTGATTGATGGCTAGATTTGTAAACACCGTGTTGGTGCAAAATGGTGCCAATACTCTATGACCTGTGTGGATGGTGGTTTTATGCGATCAAACAACACAACTCCGAAGACAGACACAACAAAGGTGACACATAATCTGTGGATGTAACCAGAAAAGTTAAGTTTGTTCTTTATTGTTATGAATTGTAGTCACATAGTGTAGTTATATGGTTTGGACGCATGTCACATGACTGCTTTGTCAAGTGTTGCTTCTCAAAATCTACATTAATCAAATATTTTTGCTTGATTTTTAAATCAAGCTGCTGCAGTCAAAGATTTAGCATATAGTTAGCGTATAGTGAGATATGTATGAAACAATTGTGTATTGATGGAAATCCTGTTTCTGAAGTTCAATTGTGTTCTTATTGTTTGACATTTTTCATGTGAATAATGTTGAAGTAACGTTTACGTGATTTAATGTCATATAGTTCAAGTGAGTTGTGATGTAGGTAATGTATCTATGTCCAAGCTTCTAGTCCTGCTCATGACCTGTTTTCAACCACGTAAGTCGTTGTTTGAATATAATGTCCAATAGCCTC
This sequence comes from Gadus morhua, assembly GCF_902167405.1. Taxonomy (NCBI): domain Eukaryota; kingdom Metazoa; phylum Chordata; class Actinopteri; order Gadiformes; family Gadidae; genus Gadus; species Gadus morhua. Next base: position 11,834,807 of record NC_044064.1, read on the forward strand.
CTGGGAATCTCCAGCTCTGGGGCCCAGTGGAGATCCGCCTGAGGTCCTGGGTTCGAGTCACTTAACAATGTACCAATTTAGCCTCAATGCGAGGAAGGCCGAGCTCTCTTGAGTGGCCAACGACGTGCGTCGCGACGTAGGTCGCATTGGTCGCGTCGTAGGTCGCATTGGTCGCGACGCAGGTCGCTCGTGTGGCTGCTTTCAGTCGCTGTGGTCGCTGGCTGGCTTGGTCGCTCAAAATCTATGGGCGGTCGTTTATCAGTTAATTTGCATGTTAAGGTAACTTAACGGTTTTTTTGCGACAGTTGAAGTACTAGAAAGCCGTGCTCTCTGGCAAAAGCTTCCTACAGCTCTTTATTGCAAATATTATTTTTATATTTTTATATTGAAGTAGGCCTACAGTTTAAAATGATGAAATAGTTGGTCTATCAGTGTCAATAAAATATATTAGTTGTAATTTGGGGCGGATTCAAATAATATATTTTAGATATTATATAGCCTATTTGTTTTGTTAAATGACAGTAGGCCTAAGCCTAATAAGGTATATTATACACAAAGTTCTTCGTTATAGAGTGATATATTAGTTGTAATTTGGGGCGTATTCAAATAATGTATTTTATATATTATATATAGCCTTTTTGTTTTGTTAAATGTCATTAAGCCTAATAAGGTATGTTATGCACAAAGTTCTTCGTTATAGAGTGATAAAGGTTAATATGAGTGCAAAATGTAGAAGTAATTGTCACAGTGGTACAAGCAGTAGTGGCGCCTGGTAAGTAATCAAGAAGGCGGTTGTTTGATTGTTTTTTTATTGGTCGTCATGAATAAAAACATAAGGGGTAATACTGTTGTTTTTTATTGGTCGTAATGAAAAAATAAATATAAATACATATATTCTTTCTCAAATAAAATATAAGGGTTATAAATATAAATACACTGTTGTTTTTCATCAGTCATCATGGGAAAAAAACATAAGGGGTAACACTGTTGTTTTTCTTTGGTCGTCATAAAAAAAAACACAAGGGGTAACATAGTCGTTTTTATCAAATGAAACATGAGGGGTAACACTGTCGATATTTATCTATTAAAACATAGGGGGTAACACTGTCGTTTTCATCAAATGAAACATGAGGGGTGACACTTTTATTTTTCTTTGGTCGTCATGAAAACAAAACATCAGGGGTAACACTGTGTTTTTTTATTGGCCGTCATGAAAAAAAACATAAGGGGTAACACTGTTGTTTTTTATTGGTCGTCATGAAAAAAAACATAAGGGGTAACACTGTTGTTTTTTATTGGTCGTCATGAAAAAAAACATAAGGGGTAACACTGTTGTTTTTTATTGGTCGTCATGAAAAAAAACATAAACGGTAACACTGTTGTCTTTGTCAAATAAAATATAAGGGGTAACACTGTCGTTTTTTATTCGTCGTCATGAAAAAAACCATAAGGGAAATAATAGAAATACACAGATACATTTTAATGTCATTTATATCCTCTTTATTGATGATTGATTATTGTGTAATGTCATCGCCTCAGTGGTGCAGTGGAGTGCACTCTGCCTAACCCACTGGAGACCGCAGCTCAATTTCTGTGGAAGACACAATATCTTTAATTTTAAATGTAATGCTATCATGTCTATTGTCGTTTTTATCAAATAAAACATAGGGGTTGACACTGTTGTTTTTCTTTGGTCGTCATGAAAAAGAACATAAGGGGTAACACTGTTGTTTTTCTCAGTCATCATGGGAAAAAAACATGAGGGGTAACACTGTCGTTTTTATCAAATGAAACATAAGGGGTAACACTGTTGTTTTTCTATTGGTCGTCATGAATAAAAACATAAGGGGTAATACTATTGTTTTTTTATTGGTCGTCATAAAAAAAAACACAAGGGGTAACACTGTTGTTTTTCTATTGGTCGTCATGAATAAAAACATAAGGGGTAACACTGTTGTTTTTCTTTGGTCGTCATAAAAAAAAACAAGGGGTAACACTGTCGTTTTTATCAAATGAAACATGAGGGGTAACACTGTCGTTTTTATCAAATGATACATAAGGGGTAACACTGTCGTTTTTTATCGGCTGTCATGAACAAAACATAAGGGGTAACACTGTCGATATATATCCATTAAAAAACATTAGGGGTAAGACTGTCGTTTTTATCAAATGAAACATAAGGGGTAACACTGTTGTTTTTTATTGGTCGTCATGAAAAAAAACATAAGGGGTAACACTGTTGTTTTTCTCAGTCATCATTGGAAAAAAACATAAGGGGTAACACTGTCGTTTTTATCAAAGGAAACGTAAGGGGTAACACTGTTGTTTTTTTATTGGTCTTCATGAATAAAAACATAAGGGGTAACACTGTTGTTTTTTATTGGTCGTAATGAAAAAAAAAATAGTCTTTCTCAAATAGAATATAAGGGGTATCACTGTTGTTTTTCATCAGTCATCATTGGAAAAAAACATAAGGGGTAACACTGTCGATATTTATCCATTAAAACATAGGGGGTAATACTGTCGTTTTTATCAAATGAGACACAAGGGGTAACACTGTTGTTTTTTATTGGTCGTCATGAAAAAAAAAATAAGGGGTAACACCGTTGTTTTTTATTGGTCGTCATGGAAAAAAACATAAGGGGTAACACTGTTGTTTTTTATTGGTCGTCATGAAAAAAAACATAAGGGGTAACACTGTCATTTTTTATTAGTCGTCATGAAAAAAAACATGATGGGTAACACTGTCGATATTTATCAATTAAATCCTAGGGGGTAACACTGTCGTTTTTATCAAATGAAACATTAGGGGTGACATTGTCGTTTTTCTTTGGTCGTCATGAAAAAAACCATAATGGGTAACACTGATGTTTTTTATTGGTCGTCAGTGTAACAGTACTTAACATAAAAGCCACAGTGGTGTAAGTGGTAGTGATGCTATGGTAGCAATCAAGGGGTTGTGTGATTGATTCTCTCACCGGTCAGATCGATTGTTGCTCTTTTAGTCAAACTTCGGCCTTGGCAAAACGTGCGTATTTATTCATTCCACCTTCCTCAATTGTGCTCCCTGGTCCCAGGAATACATAGTGCCTATAATATGGAAAGTGGTTGGATTCTATCATATGCTGTACATCAGAGTATATTACAGTTTTTGTTTTTGGTCTGTTGGCTGCAAAACATTCTGAGTTAGCATACATACTTGATGATTGGGCAACTTTACACACATATTTTAGATACTATAGATTTGTATAGTCACTGGCCCCCTTTAAATTGTGCATTTATGCTATTACTATAGCCTACTATTATTATTGACACTTTTTTTAGAAAATTGCAACTTTCATTTCAATTTTCATATTTTGTTCTTTGGTTTATGCATTTGAATACTTGACTATCATGATTCGTGACACATTATATATTTATTTTTACTATTTTTTTTACGGTATTGGGTCTGTGAATTAGAGTTTTTATCAAACCAATAGGCTATACAATATAATCAATATAAATATTGTAAACATCACTGTATTACAAAGTTAATTCAAAATTAATTAAATAGACCAATAGGCCTATTTATTTATATATATTATAAAAAGGCCTATTGGTCTATCAATATCTAAGCTATATATTATTGTATGTACGTTTTTATTATACTGACGCACGTATATTCATTCTGTTCAATGAGATGTTAGCTGATAACAGCTTTTGGTCATGGTAGCAGCCATGGTGACAATGGCTGGCTGCCACAGGTCGCTCATTCAGCCATACCTCTGGTTGGTTGCGACCTATTTGCCGCCAATAGGGTCACGACGCTTTTATGGTTGCGACCTGGTCGGTCAGCCTGCCAGAGCCAGCTGCCAGCCGCAGCCAGCGGCCAGTGGCCAGCGGCCAGCCGTGGCTGGCCTGTCGTCGCAGCCAGCCTGCCGATACCAGCCAGGCGTCGCAGCCCGTCATTACGTCGTCTAATTATCATACCATCGTACTAAAACATACAAAAATGTTAAAATGAAAGAGGCCGATTGCGTCAATAAGTTTGACTAAAAGAGCAAAAATATGACCGTCCGTGGAGAGAATCGTACACCGGCCTACATGATTACTAACCTAGCGTGACTATACCGCTAGTACCACTGTGGCATTTGCTTCAAAATATTGCACTTATATTTATCTTTATCACTCTATAACGAAGAACTTTGTGCATAATATACGTTATTAGGCTTAATGACATTTAACAAAACAAATAGGCTATATAATATGGAGGTAGATTTGTGTCTTTAGTATGCAATCAAAAATAATAGGTTTGAGAGCAAAACTTTCCACACTGCAATAAAAAATTAGGTTTGAGAGCAAAACTTTCCACACTGCAATCAAAAAATTGATTTGAGAGCAAAACTATCGACACTGCAATCAAAAAATGTTTTATTGCAAGATAAATTAATGTGATAAAAAAAAATATTAATGGGAATCCAAAAGTTTTGTTTGCAAACCAAAAAGTTTTGTTGCAAATCCAAAAGTTTTGTTTGCGAATCAAAAAGCTTTGCTTGCGAATCCTAAAGTTTTGCTTGCGAATCCAAAAGCTTTGCTTGCTGTTGAGCTGAATCTGGGGGGGCGGGACCTACGCCGAAAGATGTAAGACACGTCTCTTTTGGCCAGTCTCGATCGGAGTGACAGCTTGGCAACATCCACAATTAGTAACGAGAGAGGGAGTTCTATTTCATGTAGGCTACGCCGTCTAGGCTTCGCCTTATGAGCTTGTCCCGTGCGCGCGCTTGCGCGCCCTGAATATCCCGTAGGCCTCCCTGTCAGCCGACAAGGAGACCATGGCAGAGGAAAGCAGGGCGTTGTTGTTGACCGCCGCCGCGGATTGAGAGGCACAAACGAACACCCTGTCCGTCAGGCCGACAATCTGCTTCTGGAGGCGGTCGGGGGGCAGCGGCTTTTCGGATGTTGCCAAGCTGTCACTCCGATCGAGACTGGCCAATAGAGAGGTGTCTTACATCTTTCGGTGTAGGTCCCGCCCACGAGATTCAGCTCAACAGCAAGCAAAGCTTTTGGATTCGCAAGCTAAACTTTAGGATTCGCAAACAAAGCTTTTTGATTCGCAAACAAAACTTTTGGATTCGCAAACAAAACTTTTGGATTTGCAAACAAAACTTTTGGGTTTGCAAACAAAACTTTTGGATTCCCATTAATATTTTTTTTATCACATTAATTTATCTTGCAATAAAACATTTTTTGATTGCAGTGTCGATAGTTTTGCTCTCAAATCTATTTTTTGATTGCAGTGTGGAAAGTTTTGCTCTCAAACCTATTATTTTTGATTGCATAATAAAGACACAAATCTACCTCCATAATATAATATATAAAATACAGTATTTGAATGCGCCCCAAATTACAACTAATATATTTTATTGATACTGATAGACCAACGATTTCATCATTTAAACTGTACTTCAATAGAAAAATATTAAAACAATATTAGCAATAAAGAGCTGTAGGTAGCTTTTGACCACAGCGACGGAAAGCAGCCAGACGAGCGACCAACACAGCGACCAATGCGACCTACGTCGCGACCAATGCGACCTACGTCGCGACCAATGCGACCTACGTCGCGACCAATGCGACCTACGTCGCGACGCATGTCGTTGGCCACTCAGAGAGCTCGGCCCTACTGCTCAATGCCTTGATGGTCGATTGCTCTTGGTTGTGGTCACCAGAGTTCCTGGTTCATGTCCCCTGGACAATGAACCAGATCTAGATCTATAGATCTAGATGATAGTGGGACAGTCACAGAGTAACTAAATTAATGCAATGTACAAAAAAGTAGCAAGACCCTTTTAGTCCTAACACCCCCCCCCCCCCCCCCCCCCCCCCCCCCCCCCCCCCCCCAGCCCCTATGAAGGGGGGGATGGGGAGGTTCTGCCACGTTGGGGACCTTTTGGGGGGTACTCCCTTCTTGGTGACCGTGTGACACTATAACAACATGTGACACTAGTTGTTATAGTGCTGAGAGGGTGTGTTTTTGAGGCAGTTGTTATCGCCGATGTCTTGCTTTCTTGTACTTTTGCCTCTGTAGTCTGTTTTGATGCTCGTCATTGTAGTCCTTTGCATAACCTGACCTTCTTTTCTCATATTACTATTCAGATGTAAAGCCGTTCTGCCGAATTCAACAACCGTAGAAACAGAGGAAAGGACACAACATTATCGAGACCAATCTCATGGGCCCTGACGAACCGGTGAAACGGATAAGTCTGATGAATTTAACCACGGGTCGAACCAATGATGGAAGTCTTCAACAGCAGATGAAACAGGACATGAAACAGTACATTTGTTACGAATGAGATCAATCTTATTTTAGATTTCTGTTGCCTACTGTAAAACCGAAGAGATCAGTCGGAGTCAATTGCGAATCCGATAAAGTTGGATGGAAGGAAGCCAATGAGTTGGATGACACCTAGGATAATCCCTCAAACCACAAATCTTTGAACAAGATATGCATTGAAGTAGAAACATTTATTTCCCTGTGATATCATAGATGTTTTTCCACTTTGATTTTGCTACCGTTTCTGGGAGATGTGATGTTTATAATGAAAGACCAGTTCAAATAGGATTTCTGTCATTGTTTTATATGATCTAGAATGTCTGCGGAATTTCATTCACAGCGCAACACATGTGACACTTGATGTGAAATGGCTGGAGATAAAATATAGGCCTTCCTAGACCTTCAAAGGAATTTAAAGGGATACGCAGAGGTATATGAAAATTTGCCTGTTTTACCCAGATTGAGACGATTTGTTTAATCCCAAATTCATCGTTGTGCGTCAAGAAGGGGAATTCCCCGGGTTAGCATTTGCTTTCGACAGCCGCATCTAATGATTTGCAGAGTTATAGTATGCTTGCTCTATCTTACTGAGTCTTGAAACAAACATTTGAACAGTGGTGCAGTGGAGAGCACTGTTGGATAGCACTCTGGAGACCAGGGTTCAATTCCTGTTTACTGTATGTTAATTCACTAAAGGGTAAGTCTAATAAGTCTGTAATGATATTTCTATTGAACTGATTGATATAGCCTTCGACCACAATGTGATCATAATGTGGAGAGAGCAGTTGGCAGACACTCCTGAGACCGGGGTTCAAGTCCAACTAATGCTCTCTAATGTTTTTTTCTATATCATGTGAGTTGTAAAGTCAAGTCTAACTGCCATCAACAAAATCGTCAAATCATCAAAACTCAGACGCAGGTTCGAGTCCCAGCTCACAGGGATTAAGAATTTGCTCATCCTTTCTTGCTGAGCCTAGATTCTGTTCACCGCTTAGACCCAGGGTTTGAGTCCCCTGATGGAGTAAGCACCTTAATGGATACTTCTTATTTCTAGACTGTGTGAATTATAAAGACAAGTATAACCTCCAAAACATCCTAATCTGTGTCTTGGTGGTGTGGTGGTAAGGGCTGTGGGTTAACACTCTGCAGGTGCAGGTTCGAGTTCCCGTACGCACGGCTATTAAGATTGATGAGCTTTCAGACACTATCTATGTTCGGGTGCCCTGCTCCGAACCAGGGTTCAAGAGGTACAGTAATGGATACATCTTATTTCTCTATCATGTGAATGGTAAAGTCAAGTAAGACCTCCAAAAATGCTGTGGTTAGTGTCTTGGTGGTGCAGCGGTCAGGGCTGTTGGTTAACGCTCTGTAGACTCAGGTTTGAGTCCCCGCACGCACGGCTAATAAGAATGATGAGCATTCAGACACTATGGTTCAGGAGGTACCTTAATGGATACCTGTTATTTCTCTATCATGTGAATGGTAAAGTCAAGTATAACCTCCAAAAATGCTCTGGTTAGAGTCTTGGTGGTGCAGCGGTCAGGGCTGTTGGTTAACGCTCTGTGGACTCATGTTCGAGTCCCCGCACGCACGGCTAATAAGAATGATGAGCTTCCAGACAATAGGTAGGTTCAGGTGCCCTGCTCAGAACCAGGGTTCAAGAGGTACCGTACCGGATACATGTTATTTCTCTATCATGTGAATGGTAAAGTCAAGTATAACCTCCAAACACGTTCTGCATAGCGTCTTGGTGGTGCAGCGGTCAGGGCTGTTGGTTAACGCTCTGTGGACTCATGTTCGAGTCCCCGCACGCACGGCTAATAAGAATGATGAGCTTCCAGACAATAGGTAGGTTCAGGTGCCCTGCTCAGAACCAGGGTTCAAGAGGTACCGTACCGGATACATGTTATTTCTCTATCATGTGAATGGTAAAGTCAAGTATAACCTCCAAACACGTTCTGCATAGGGTCTTGGTGGTGCAGCGGTCAGGGCTGATGGTTAACGGTTAGTTAACGCCCTGTAGACTCAGGTTCAAGTTGCCGCTCACACGGCCACCAAGATAAGAGTACACCAAGGTCGGCACACCACCACGTTGGCATGTACAGCAGAACCCCACCCCCCCTCCTCTGGGGGGGGTGGGGGGGGGGTAAGGACTAAAGGGGTCTTGCTACTTGTGGTAAGGACTAAAGGGGTCTTGCTACTTGTGGTAAGGACTAAAGGGGTCTTGCTACTTGTGGTAAGGACTAAAGGGGTCTTGCTACTTGTGGTAAGGACTAAAGGGGTCTTGCGGTAGGGGTTAGACTACTATTTTACTGCCCATTATAAGCTTTTTTTTTAAAAAAACACCCTATATATAATTTTTTTTGTGTTTTTTTTTATTTGTGTTTCATTTAATGTTTTTATTTTTGTTTGGTGTGTTTTTATTGTGTTTCTTTGTAGATTTTTTTTTTAAAAAATCCCCTTACTACCACCCTATATATATTTAATTTTTTTTTGGTTTGTTTTTATTGTGTTTTTTTGTGTTTTTTTTTAAAAAAGGTTTTTTTTTTAAAAGTGTTTTTATAAAAAAAAGAGCTGTTTTTTTTTTTAAAAGAGTTCTTTTTTTTAAAAAAAAGGTGTTTTTTTAAAAAAAAGTGTTTTTTTTTAAAAAAAAGTGTTTTTTTAAAAAAAGGAGGTTTTTTTTTTAAAAAAAAAGAGGTGATTTAAAAAAAAACATGTTTTTTATGTGTTTTTTGTTAGTTTTTTTTCAAGAAAGGTGATTAGGGGGCTCTATAATGGGTGGGTGGCGGGCCAAGGGATGTTCAAAAAAGTAGCAAGACCCTCTTAGTCCTAACACCCCCCCCCCCCCCAGCCCCTCTGAAGGGGGGGATGGGAGGGTTCTGCCACGTTGGGGACCGTTTGGGGGTACTCCCTTCTTGGTGGCCGGGTGAGCCGGGACTCGAACCGGAGTCTACAGAGTGTTAAACCACTGCCTCTGACCGCTTCACCACCAAGACGCTATCCAGACCATGCTTGGAGGTTATACTTGACTTTACCATTCACATGATAGAGAAATAAGATGTATCTGGTACGGTACCTCTGGTTCTGAGCAGGGCACCTGAACCTACATAGTGTCTGGAAGCTCATCATTCTTATAAGCCGTGCGTGCTGGGACTCGAACATGAGTCTACAGAGCGTTAACCAACAGCCCTGACCGCTGCACCACCAAGACACTAACCAACGTCATTCTTATAAGCCGTGCGTGCTAGGACTCGAACATGAGTCTACAGAGCGTTAACCAACAGCCCTGACCGCTGCACCACCAAGACACTAACCAACTTGGAGGTTATACTTGACTTTACCATTCACATGATAGAGAAATAATACCATTACGGTACCTCTTGAACCCCGGTTCTGAGCAGGGAACCTGAACCTACATAGTGTCTGAAGCTCATCATTCATATTAGCCGTGCGTGCGGGGACTCGAACCTGAGTCTACAGAGCGTTAACCAACAGCCCTCACCGCTGACACTTACCAGAGCATGTTTGGAGGTTATACTTATCCCTAATACACTACATTTACCCTTGGATGCAGTTGTTTTGACGCATACATAACTAGAGGGTGCACTGTACTAATGCTTGCTCTGGGACACGATTCAATAGATTAACGTTCATAAACTGACTTATCTCCAGATGTTTTTGATAAACTGGAGGATGCTCCAAAAAAAAGCCCCCCCCCCCCCCCCCCCCCAGGCAATCAGGCTAAATTGGTACATTGTTAAGTGACTCGAACCCAGGACCTCAGGCTGATGACCGGGAGCTCGCCACAGCGCTGGAGATTGCCAGAAGAATATTTGACATTATATTTGACATGACTGTGGTTGAAAATCAACAGTCATAAGCAAGACTTGAAGCTGGGTCCCAAGCACTTTATTCAGCAGGTCTTCAAACTTCAAATGAAAAGGCTTTCATCAGTGGGCCATTGGCTAAATCACCATTGTGTGGTATACAATAACTCGCATGACAATCTTCTTCAATTGAACTATATCACATTAAATCACAGATTCAGTCCTTTGTTGCAAACAGGTAAAAACATAAAGCAAATTTTCACAATAATAACTTCAGCTTCATTCCATGAGGTCTCGTTACTTTGAGTCCGCCGTGCCGCATCTACGTGCCGTGCGTAACCGAGCAGGGGTTGCGCAACCCCAGCAGGGGTCGCTGGGGTTGCGCACCTGTTGGGCTTTAATCAATCAATGCTGCCATGTAGCGTTTTCTTCAAACAAATCCATAAAACGAGTTTTGACATCATCCCCCTGTGATGAGGCTGCAGATTTTTCTGCAACATTTTCTTTGCAAAGTAGCAGTTCAAACTCTCGTGAACACCGGCTTGTGGACTACCACTTCCACATTGTTTCTTCCTCTGGTGAATACAATATGGGATAAATAAAAGAAAGCAATTATCATACAATCATGCAAACTCAAAATAGACCCCCCTCCTGACTCTCTATTCATACCGTTCTTCAGGGGATTGAGTCAGCACACACAAGCAGACAGGCGGTTCCGCCTGTTGTGACTGCTGGATGTGGAAGCGGAGGTTGTTGTTCACCTAGAGGGGGTGGTGGAGACCAGTGTTGCCAGATTGGGCAACACTATTTCCCCACCATTTCGTCACACAGTAGAATCTACGCCAAGCTGGTTCTCGGTGCTTTGTTCTTGGAAGATCTGTGGGGTTTTTTTACACACTCTCCAGATTTCCTAGCCTGGCTCCGCCCGCCAAAGTACTTCAACTAAATCTTAATTCCCCTTCAGTACTACGTCTGGGTCTGCGGTATGTTAGTAGGTTTTCTCCGTCCAAATGTTGTGCGTCAGATCAGCGAGAAGAGGGAGTGGCTGAGAGCTATGACGTTAGCGCACGTTGTTTGGTTTGTTTACAGCCTGCGCGCAACGTGATTTCCGGCCAAACGTTAGCGATTGGTTATGGCAGATCAATCCTCGGACCTCCGAGACAAATGGATAATAAAACGCAAACGCACCATTATTAGTACGGGGGTTAGAGGTAATGGTTGTTCCGATGGACTATGTCATCGTCCGTCGTGATGGCTGACTGACATCACGATGGAGGGCCACCATCGTCTCATTGACATGAGATATTGTAAACATTTACAATCCTGCTCTGTGATATTTAATTTATCATAATTTCTGTTTACTTGTTTTTGCTTTTTATGAGAGGTACCGGATCTGCCCAAATAAGTACCGGAACACAGCGAGGCCAAAATTAAGAGGTGCCGGATCTTGTTCCGGCAGGATCCGGCTCAAATTAACCACTGGTCCAGAGAGTCTGGTAGGACCAGGCTACAGATCTCCTGCCTCCGCCTATTTTGACAGTTGAGTTGTATACTCATTACCGCGGGATGAAAAAAAGTTTATTAATTGTTTATGGTTGGCTAAATAGTTTACAATCACCAACTGAATGTGAAACGTTATAATTAACCATTTGTGTCTGTCTGTCTGTCTGTCTGTCTGTCTGTCTGTCTGTCTGTCTGTCTGTATGACCATATGGGCTCAAACAAGCAGAACGTCTGCACCCCTCCCTCCACTTTCTCCGTTCTGTTGTCAGCTAACAAGAGACAGCGAGGCGGTTGCCGCTAACAACAGCCAATATGCTTGTAGAGAACGAGCCGAAGGCGGCGAAAGAAGCAGCCGGTGAGGGGAAGTCGAAAACTAGTGTGGGGAAAACCGAAGAGCCCCAAAGGAAGAAGTTTACAAGAGAAACAGACATAAACCCTTTTGGTCCGATGCGCTATGATGGGATGGGATCGAATAGCCCGGAGGTTGTGCTGTTGGATTCTGTGTGTCGTCAAGATGGATTTACCTGAGACAGTTTTTTTCCCATGAGCAGAATTTGATAGTTTTTTAAACAGCCTTAATCAATATGTCTGCCGCTTGCTAATCCAAAAGGTGTGATTGGACCAGATGCCCACCTCTCCCAGCCATGTGTCACCCTGTTGTGCACGATTGCATGAATTATTATCATTATTTTGTACCGACTCCTTTGTATGCAGCCAATAGCCCACAACATACAAAAGGACTGTTTGGAAAACATTGCATCTTTGTTCATGCTGTGGCGCATTGACACAGTGATTTGTTTTCATTTTGGGTAGCAGGAAAAAAAAATCATGTATGTCTACAATGCTAAAATGTAAATTCTGTTGCCATCTGGTGGTCATCAAGACATGCAGGCTACTTTAGGAACGAAGATCAATTGTCCTTTGTTTACACTACTGCCACTGTCGATTAAAGACTGCTTGAAGGTTTCATTCGTCGTCATATATGAGCAACTTATAGCTCTGGCAAGCTTATGTCATATGTATTTATGTGAACACTAAATTTGTTTCAGAAACCAATGATCATGCTCTGTGAATTTGATTTACTCATTATACATGATTGGTATTTTTGTAAGTGGCTCGGATATAGGGGCTGAAGAAGGCTACAAAAATCTGCAAATCACACCATCGTCTATCAACAACTTCCGCCACTTTTTATATTCCCAAGGGATGTTAAATTATCTTGAGAAGAGCTTTGATTGGGTTATGACAACAGGCAATCACACCAAATATTGTCTGTTAATGTCTGGCTAATCAACAGTTCTAGGTACTGTATGCATTCACACTAACTTAAAATAATTCACAATGACTAACGGAATTGCAGTATCTACTTATGTTTCTGCAACGGAAGAGGCTTTAGCAATAGGATGAATTGTAAAGCAATGTGATTAAAAATATACTTTTGGGCATTTGGGATTGCAATAGAGTGGCAAAAGAAAGCAGGTACACAATGACTGAATGTCTGAATGACTGAATGCATGACTGCATTACAGCCCGGGAATGGAGCAGGCAGAGAAATCTCAGCAGTTTGTCTTGTTATTCATGTCTTGAAGCCAGAAAACCGCCGTTCTTAGAATTGTGCTATGATAGCCTACCGTGGCTGCATTTTTGGTACAACATGAGCATTGAACCAAAACATGATATTAATTTCGGTATTTGTAAATAACCCCACATTTCCCTGTACACTGAAAGAGAGAGTGATACATTCACAGCTAACTGAAGGATAGCGTCACAGAGTACACGACAACCAGATAAAGTAGAATATAAGCAAGGTAGAGGACCAGAGGATTGGTAGAGGAGGGTAAAAGGAAGGGGGCATAACAAAAGGAAGGTATTGATTCTTAGCTAAAAGTTTATATGTTCAAGCCCAAATGTCCTCATTGAGACCTGTAGGCATCACCGGGCAATAAGAAATATTTGACGAACCTTTGAAACACTTGAACCACTCATGTGACTCTTGACCCAAAGTTTGAAAGCCGCTGCTCTAGTCCTAAATCGCGAGTGATTATTCAAATTAAGAGCAGTCAAACGCAACGGTCAACCAAGTCTCCAGCATTTCGTCGCCACATCATCATTGTGTTGTCTCTTAATTTTTTGTTGACAGCGGCAGCTTTATTTTGCTTTGTTGCTAGCCAGCAGAACGCGTCCAACAAAAACTGTCCTCCTTCTGTTGCTTAATTGTAAACCCAAATTAAGCGTCAGCTTTCTGTCACCACGACCAAGCATTTAATTGGTCTGCACACGCAGGCCGCAAGGCCAACCGGAATATTTACCCCAAACTCACTCACTCACGCTCTCTCTCATATGTTCTTTCAAAGCCCAGCTCCTCGTGTACCGTATGGGGGGGTCATGCTGTGTAATTGTTTGCGGCTGCTGTTTGCGAGCAATCCTTTGGTGTTATCTTTGCACGCTCCTGCTGAAGGAGGATTGAATTATGGAATCATTTTGTCACGGAATCGTCCAATGGGAGGACTCCCAGGTCTTCATTCAACGCAACAAAACACCGGAGAGACCAGAGGCCCATTTGGATGGCGTGTTTTGTGACAATTTGCGAGAAGGAAACCTCAGTTATCGCAGAGATACAGGAACCAATGCGTCCCGTTGCCTCGAATAAAGTTATTTAGGTCGTCTGAGCTGCCTCAGGTGTATTTCATTCACACCAAATCTCTCCCAAAAAAACTGAATGTTGGAGGAATTCAGAGAGGCCTTTACAAAGTTCTGTCTTTCCCTTGTTGCTCCTTCTTGTTATGATAAGAAGCGATGGCAGCATTACTACAGCATTATAATTCTGCATAGATTACCATAATATTTCTTTGTCTTTAATTACCCTGATCCCAAACTGTCAATCACACGCTTGCGTTTCCGTGAGACACCCAAAGCATAATTATAGACTGAACGCAAGCTATTCCGGTCTGGTTTTACGATTTCTGACAGAACAATTTTAACTCAAACACACACACACTGTCAATCTATAGGATACCACAAACACTAAGCCATGATCATTTGATTAACTCTCCAGATGAGAATGTGGGTTGACACTTTCATACTGCCCCCTGGTGGTGGCACTCCATAGAGAGACGATTTACTGATGAGTTACTCCCTTCAAAAGAGTAGGCTTACCCAGGGCCGGGCCCTCACAGACTAATATGGTGCCTGTGTTCTTCAGGCAAGATTTCAGATGGTTACATTGCAGCCCAAGGGTGTGCTGTAGTAATGAGTGTGTCATATGGAGTCGGAGGGGTCTACCCCCAGGACATCAAACACTTAACTTCCTGCACTCTGGTGAATTTTTATGCACCAATTTGGGCCTCTTCAATTCATGGTTGCAATGTCTTTATTTATTTCAGAGGAAGATAACTAACAGCAATTGGTTCCTATGCCAATGTAGCCAATTCCACCACCAATCATTGTGTTAATACACTCACTATACACTTTATGTCTTTGAGATTTAGTGTTATTCCTTTCTTTTTGCACAGGGCTGATGTGACAACCCAGAAAAAAGGCCCTTTTTTAATAGGCCATGCATGTAGTTTGAGCCCCCGTGGGGTCACATGATAGAAAAAATACCTTGATGAGTAAATCTGTGGGCATTGATTTGTAAACCGTTCCCTCAGATTCCGAAACCGTGCGCACCGTTTTCCCAATCCGTGTGCACGGATCTGCTATGTTCTACTCAACAGGGATTCCCCATGATCACTGTGACGGCGAACGCCTATGTGATTCAGACCGGCATCTCTTCAGTTTGAACGACTGAATGTAGGATTTATCTTTTAAAGTGAGGATGATTTTTGAACGTTTGTTAAAAATAAACTAATCTCTGACTGAAACACTACGTTTGCCTCATCTCATACTCATGCGTGAGGCCTGTGTAGGACCAGCTGTCACAATGCTGTCATGGAGAATTCATGCTGTGTAGAATACACCAAATCCAAAGCGCTGAGTCTGAATCCGAGGGAACGGTTTACAAAACCGTGCGCATAGATCTTCACCCCTCCAGGGGGGCTCCGATGAAATCTCTATGGATGGACAGCGTCCCTAGCGTTACACCAAAACGAAAGAAAGACAAAGAAAAAGATAATATCAAAGACCTTTTTGGATATGGTACATTTCAGACGTATTGTTTTCAAGTACAACTTCACATAGAGAGAAGGAGAGAGAGAGAGTGAGAGCGAGAGAGAGAAAGAACAAAGTGCTGACACTGCTTTATATGGCTAGTTCAGTCCAGACAGTCTCCCTCCCTCAGGGGTTGAAATGAAATCTTTAAGGAAGAATCAAACCCTTACTCTCCCCAACCACTTCTCTCTCTCTCCCCCCCCCCCCACACACACACACTCCCAACCAAAGATATTGTTTCACTTGTCTTCAGGGACAACCTACTTATTATAGAGGTTGTGGAGGGAGAGGGAGGTGTTGGTGGAGGGGGAGGGAGGATGTGGCGGTGATATCAAGTTCAGAACCACTTTGATGAACAGATTTGGGCACAGTCAACTGACGAGAGGGAGGGAGGGAGGGAGGGAGGGAGGGAGGGGAGTGGCTTTGACACTTTGCAGATATTTTCATTCACAAATGGCAAACATACACACGCACACCCACACACGGCGCGTTGTGCTCCAGAGGGCCACTAGAAAGACCACGATGATGGAGGTCATTCCCCTGTTCCCTGCAGTGTCCATGGCAACGGAGACTGCGAGGCCCCGTCCCTTTATGCTCATATGGGACGGGGAGGGGGCATGCATGTGTGAATGTGAATGTTCTTCTGTCACAGGCCCTAACCCAGCCTTGTACTACCCCAATCAGCTGGTCTACTGGGGACCGGTTCAGGGTTCGACCTTTGACGCCCACAGTCTACCTGTAGGCATTCTAAACACCCCTGACCCCTGCGCGCTTAAGGATTTGGGCAGTTTTGTTCAAACCCCAGGTAATTGTTAACGTTTTCTTCGTCGAGATGTTAACAGCTATGATTTTTGTGCAACTTTTTGTTCAGCTAGTTTGGCGATTATCCATTGTATTCCTAAGGAGTGTTTAG
Organism: Gadus morhua; assembly: GCF_902167405.1. Classification (NCBI taxonomy): domain Eukaryota; kingdom Metazoa; phylum Chordata; class Actinopteri; order Gadiformes; family Gadidae; genus Gadus; species Gadus morhua. The sequence continues at coordinate 11,851,512 of NC_044064.1, forward strand.
AGGCTCCCTAAGCTCTATCTTTGTTTTGTCCAACACAAGAAAGTGCACACAAACTGCACTGGCTTTTAGCTTTCTACCATAGTGCACAAACAAATTCCCAAGTTTCTGTTTTGTGATTAGTTGTTTTTGCGGATCAGTCCTTCAAACACAACCAACCTTCAACTGTATACCACCACGACACACACACACACACACACACACACACACACACACACACACACACACACACACACACACACACACACACACACACACACACACACACCAACCACACTTTTTGTTCCAGACGAGCAGACGCATAAGCCCATCTTTGAGTTGGGCACTAAGAAATCGTTTGTTTGTTCAGAAGTTTGTTCAGGGGTTGAAGTTCATGCTATGTAGGCTACCAATATCCATGCTATCCATACTTACTATAGTTTGAGTACGTAGGGCGTTCCAATTAATATTTGGTCAAAAATAAGTGTACTGAAAGGACCCAGATGGTGTACTCAAAACGGTCAGACCGCAAATTGTGGATCGATTTACACTTTTCGCACTCAACAGCAGCCATCTTCGCTACGTAGCGGAAGAGGGCAGAGCTTTTTATAGCTGCTGCTAGGCATAAAGAATTCGCAGTTTAAAGCGGGATGTTTATTGCGAGGGAGGAGCAGCGGCAGCAGTAGCGATCGTAATTTCAGGTTGGTGCACCACATAGTAGGTCTATTAGATTTGGAACAACACCGACATCTGAAAATCAGCAATCTCTTTGGTGGACAAGGAAGGGATTGCAAACGCATACACGGCACGCACACAGACAGACACACACAAAGAGGGATTGACAGGATTTTGATATATCAAGTGTTACATTTTATTTGGTCTCAATCCATTTTTAACTTTTTGTAGCTTTTTTTTGTTTGCACTTTACATTTATTTTCACAGGTTAAACCCCCATTATCATAATGTCAGAGAGAAAGGAAAAAATGACAATGTTCACATACGCACGGACAAACGTGATCCTCATGACACACAAATAAAATAAAATTGATAAAAAAAAAAATTGTTTAGGCCCAGCCCAGTGTGAGATCAACACGTTTTTTTCTTTTTTTTTTCTTCTAAAGCCCCTACAAGAAATCAGACCCAGTCTTCCGATCTCAGGTGATGGGAGGGGACCGGGTCCGTGGAAAGATCTGGAATATAGGGACGATTTCGGTCCGCAAAACAACGTCACATAGCCTAGCTTGTGAATGACACAGAACAGGACGCACAAACTGTAACCTGGCAGGCAAAACAATATTAGGCGACCAAAAAACAAAAACTAAAAAAAACTCACGAAGACAGGAATGTAATCAACGCTGCAGACCGTTTTCCGAGCATTGACAAAAACAACGTCTTTATCTTGATAGCGGTTTCACGCACATTAGCATTTCAAATGTAAAAGCTAACCGCTACGGGTTCACTGGCAGGGTGCAGGCTCTGGTTTGGAATGTTGGAATGTGGCTTTTTTAACTCTTTTAAAACTATTTTTAAAGCTTGGGCTACAATGAAAACACTAGGGTTGGGTTTGATTCAAAGGAAAACCGTTTGATACCGATTTAGCCGTAACCAAAACGTGAAATTATTCCATCCTTGTGGGGAAAGCACCCAATCTTGCATATAAATACTCCAGTGAAGACAAAAAAAAAAGGAAATTTACAACCAATACAAGTTTTCTTCAAACCTACTTCACAATCATAATGCATAATCTTAAAGTAGACTGTGTCAGTAGCAAATTTCAAGATATCTAAAATATTTTATCCAGTGTGTCCAACAGCGGCCATTTTCTTCTCCCTCATAAATAAACATGGCACCTCTTGTGTTTCTACCCTAACCAGGTTGGAACCAAACCACCACAGGGATAAACATTGTTCTGCTTTCACAGTACCCACATACAGAGAGGTGAGAAGGGGATACAGACTGCAAAAGCCCTACCTTTCAACTGGATATTAGTGTCGCAGGATCAATATTGACCACACACCTGGGCCCCGTTTCCCGATAACGATGGATCTTCGCTCGTACGATCATTCTCCCGATGGATCTTGCGATCCATCGTCAATTTCTTTGGAGCGTTTCCCGAAACTCCTCTTAACGTGAACGCGCATTCGCTGCACTCACGACGTCGTAGGATTGTAACTGTCTACTGACACGGTGCTGAAATGGGCTCCGTAGGAGGGGGAGACGCAGGAATGTCGCAGGAAAATTGTGTTAAAAAGGGTTAAAATATATCCCCATCAAGGACAACAGCAGCCTACAAAAAAAATAGACTGCAATTATATGAATGCTAAAGACATTAAAACACAATTGATTAGGCTTAAACTGACATACATCAGTCCTAATCCTGAATGCACTGTGCGTTTCACGGCATTTTCCCCCCTGAAATAATTCCTCTTCACACCTGTGAATAACCCGGGAGACGTCCATGATGAGGAATACAACGAAGCCCACCGTCTGGCCCGGTGCATCGTTGAGCGCACGATCGGGAGGTGGAAGTTGCGCTTTAGATGCCTTCACAAGTCAGGCGGAGGGCTCCAGTTTTCGCCGGCCAAGTCATGCGCCGTGATATGTGTGACGGCTATGTTGCACAACATTGCAGCTAAGGCTGGGGTGGCATTGCTTGAACCGGAGGACGTTGAGGACGATGACGATGAGGAAGATCGGTGTGAGGACGGCCTCCCTCATAACTACGCGGCTGGTTTTCATGCGCGTTGAATAGTGATTGAGACTTTTTTTAACCCCCTCCACCCTCCCTCATGTCACTAAACATTCCCGTCAACGTGACCAATCCCCACCATATCCCAGCCTTTTGCCTGCTTCTTTGCTTGTTTTTTATAATTTTTTTTATTTCTTTATTTTTTTTAATTTCTTTAATTTCGTTATTTTTTATTTTTTTGAATTTGTTTAATTGAATTTTTTTTTTACATTATTTTATGCTACGTTTTATGAGTAGCCTATGTCAGTCTGCACAAATCCCCCCACTTTCTCTCACACATTTTGAGTGCCCTGCCTGCGCAAACATTTTCTGGACTGTCCCGTTTTATTTTGGCCATTTTAACATCTTTATTAATAAATTAATTAATAATCTTTATTAATTACCAAACTAAGAACATAAAGGCGCAATGCGTTTTAATAAAACGCATCCAATATACGGAATGTCCGATGGTGACGCCACTGAGGCTATAGCTGACGATGCTCTTAGCGTCCTACGAGTACCTACGAGCACCCCTGGAGTACTCGTTAGCTACGAGCGTTTTCAAGACGTTCGTGACCAACGATGCTTTCGGGAAACGCGGTGAAAACTCTACGATGCCCTTTCGACGCACTTCACGATCCACTTAGGCTAACGACGCTTTCGGGAAACGGGGCCCTGAGCAGCTAAAAGGAGACTACCTCACCCCAGCACAATACTAAGAATCACATTACAGCTTGAATTATGTCTTGAGCGTGTGTTCTTGGAAATACCCACTGCTATTGTATTGCCCTAAAGGTGTTTTAATTTGAACCAGAGAACATTCTCTGTGCATGTATGTATGCGTGTGTGAGTATATATACTTGCATTACATTTGGCCCGTATGGAGAGTTTGGGGTGGTATTTGGGTGGTAACAGTGAGACAGGCTATCTCCTCACTCAAGCCCTCATCACGGCTGTATGATTCAGAGACAGAGCCCCGCTGTGTGCTAACGGTACCGCGCCATGCGTCAGCCGTCACAGCGGATAGCACCGGAGTCCGACTCGCGAGCAGAGCTCCCGATTAATTGAGTGAATCCAGGGAGTTCGGCTCCCGGATATAATTGAGCGTCAATAAATGTGACAGCTGCAATAGCGCATCTCCACGCATCGACGGAGACGAAGAAGAGAATAGAAAGTGCGGAGGCCAAGGACTCGTTCACCTTGCCGATTACAATAAACAAAACCCTGTGCTTATTTGTAAACACTGCCGCCCCCCCCCCGCCCTATCAGGAGCCTTCACTGTTTCCTTGGAAACCAAAAGTCGGTCCCCCCGCCCTCCCAACTCTTTTTTTTTTTTTACACATCATTCAATTTGCAGCCGTGATAAGCTCTAATGGTGGAGAGGGGGCAGATGGTGACCTTGGGCAGAGTGCAGAGTGAAATTAACGGGGAATAATATTCATACTTAGAGAGAGAAATGGAAGAATTAGCCCACAAGCACCTGGTGGAGGCCTTAGCCTTGGTGCTGGCTTGTTGTTGTTTTGGTGTTTGGTGCTATTTCGTTTTCGGAGGGGGGGGGGGGGGGGGGGGGGGGGGGGGGGGGGGGGGGGGGGGGGGGGGGGGGGGGCAATTTCCATACGGGGTATAAATACCTAACGCCGTAATCTTCGGATGTCTTTGCGTCGGTAAAGCGCGATTTGTGTTTTTCCACCGAGCGTATGGATATAAAGCGGAGATCTCGTTTATGAACGCCAAGCTGGATGAGTGTTTATCGCATGAGGCCAACGAGGCTCTAATAATCTACTGACAATCACAGAGACAGACAGAGCGGGCTCGACGGGCAGGGGCGACGTTAGAAGGCCAAAAACGTGGGGAGGGTGATACCCACTGAGATGTTGTCCGCTGTGTGTGATTGTATTCAGTGCGGTTTAATTCTAATCGACCGGCTCGTCGCCGATTGAATGAGATGGGGTTGGGGGGGAAGAGAGGAGGGGGATGGGACAACCAACACTTCCTCTTTCTCAACTTTCTCCCGTCGACCGTGAAGGAGAGGGCGGTTGGCGATTGTTTCGGAGGCTGCGGTGGGCACACAGGAGGAATACTAAGAGAGGGGGGGGGGGGGTTGCAGACAGAGTCACGACCGACAGGCAGCTTAGCCCGGTCGTCTTGAAGGTGTCTCATAAAGTGGGACACGCGTACATCAGCCGAAGGGAGGGAAAGGCCAACGGCCGCCACCACTAGCAAACAACCACGGCGACCTCTTTCCTGTCTCCGTCGGGCCAGACAAAACACAGGGTTCAACTTGATTGCCTTCACCGATACCCCCGTTAAGTCTGACCAGTTGTTTTTGGGGGACTTTTGTGTGTTTAGGTCTGTTTTTACGAAGCGATGCAAAGTAGTACTATTTTATTAATTCAGAAAATGCAATTATCCAATGTGACCTTCAATGTGATTTCACAGGAAATTAGCCGTTTGGAATTTTGCTCGAGGATGTCTACAGGTAAGCAGTGGACGTTGGGGTCACTCGTCAATCCTGGGACCAATGAAGGTTCCACAACTGTCAGTGGAACCGAAGTGATTCAAAAGTCAGACAAGAACTGTCACCATTCTCTGACTTTTCCATTCATCCCAACCTCTTACATCTCCAACGATGTTCAGTTAAAGACCGCACGGATGAGGTAGCAAAGTTTAGGTCACATGAATTAGGCCCTCCTAAAAAGCCCAGTGCCTAAAAAATATCAGCCTACAGCCTACAGCCTACAAGGTTGTTTCACAACAGTGTTGATGTTAAACAGCTGTTCTCCAGAGCAGCAAGGCCTACTACTTATAGGGTTCAAATAATTGACAAAAAGCAACCCTAAAATCGGTCGGGGAGTACGGCATCCATGACCGTCGTCGATGGTCAATGACCTCACAAGGTCGTTGGGCCGACACACGAGGGGGCATAAAAACTACAAAAGCGGAGAGAAAAGGGAAATTGGCTATCGGTTTGAACAACTGCCAGTTTTGGGTGGGCCATTGAGAAGCGGCAGCCACATTAACCTCCACGTGGGGCATTGAAGCTCAGGTGATGTGTTGCCTTCCTTCTATGTCCAAACACCACCAGCTCCGTTAGAACGAGGTCCAGGGGAGCAGACGCCTAGTGGAAGGGCATAAGACAACGGCAAGCATGGTGGTGGTCATCACTAAGGTACCTGAGGAATGAGATCTTAAACCTGGATGAACTCTCAGATTCCAGGCTTATGATTCAAATTGGTTGGTTGGGCCTGTCTTATTCGAATCCCTGGGGATTCGCTAATGTCAAGGGCAAAAACTAATATTCCTCAGTCATCGAAGTAGCCGGGAGCGGGAGACTTAAAGCGTAGCGTCCATCAACTGAAGATCTGTCCCACGAAAAGACTCGGAAAAAAAGCTTCCCTTGAAAAATAGAATCGCAATTTAACACATCTCGGGAACTGACGCGGGGTTTGGGTTGTAATTAATTAGCCCGGGCGTGTGAAAGCTTTGGCAAATGCTCTTTGTCCTTATCGCGGGGCTAATTATCATTATCAGCGAGCTGGCTCCTTCAGAGGGATTACCGCGCTAATCACAAAAAGCACTGGCCCTCCAGAGAAGCGCTTGCCGCTCCTCGCGGAAACAAAACTAGTTATTATTTCAAATGACACTTCGTTGTCGACGACGACGACGACCCCCAGCCCCCACCCCTATTTAAATGAGTAATTATATATCAGTTAATGCGCTAACAAGACAAATTTCAAAATATAGATGTATTGAGCTGGGCTTAAGTGGGGTCTCTTTTAACGGTTGAAAGATGGGCAAATGAAACTCATTAGCGGTAGGTGGGGTGCAGGCCTGGTTTGGGCATGAGAGCAACGATCGTGAATGGTGTGGCTGTGTAGTTTCAGAGAGGTTTCACCTCTGGTTCAACGGCCTTTTGTGTGCCACAGAATGGCGTGTGCCTAAATGGGATTCGTCTGAGGACAAAGCCGGCTCAACAATCACTGTGAGGGCTGCTTTCTCCCACTGTGAATCCAGACCCTGATTTAAGGCAAAAGGAAAACAAAACAAAACACAGGGCACAGACAGACACACATCTACAAACATTCACTGACACACAGATACAGACACACACACACACACTCACACACACACACACACACACACACACAGTGACATACTTGCACACAAAACATTTGGAGCACAGCAGCGCTAATTCTCTTTAACGCGTTGAGCCCATTTCATAGTGTCTTCCCTGAACGACAGGTTAATCTCACACTTTTTATATTCCCTCACGCTTCAGGAGGAACCTGTGCATCGTCCCCGCTTGAAATCAGAGTCTTCTGGGGCCAAACCCAGTCAAGCGAGTGCACGTGTGTGTCTGTGTGTGGGTGTTCGGACTGTTTACCGTCAAAGCACCTCAAAGGGTAGAGTTTGAAAAGGCTTATAATAGGAGAGATCGAGGGTGATGGAGAGAGAGACGTATAGAGAAATTAAAACAGCAGGTCTGGGACTTGGTTCCCAGAGTTGCTGGTTGTCAAAGCAATGACCAATGCCTGCAGAAAAACGAGTCTCTCTCTCTCTCTCTCTCTCTCTCTCTCTCTCTCTCTCTCTCTCTCTCTCTCTCTCTCTCTCTCTCTCTCTCTCTCTCTCTCTCTCTCTCTCTCTCTCTCTCTCTCTCTCTCTCTCTCTCTCTCTCTCTCTCTCTCTCTCTCTCTCTCTCTCTCTCTCTCTCTCTCTCTCTCTCTCTCTCTCTCTCTCTCTCTTTTCCAGGGGCTGAACAAACCAATGCTGAGCCTTGGAACTCCTCCCTTACCGGGCAACGAAGACGACGACCAAAGAAACGTCAGTTTGTCTTCAGATTCCCTGCGAATTCCCTGCCGCGCTCATCGCCCAGGTCGATGAGCGCGGCCGAGTCGGCGGTGGCGTGGAACGGGGCGGCCAGGCGGGCGGTGGGCAGCGTGGGCGAGCCGTTGGCGGAGCACGGTGCCGAGCGCGAGGTGGTGGGGAAGGGCGGCGAGAAGGGGTCGAAGGCAGAGCCGCCGAAGCCGCCGTTGGGGCCTTCGATGTCTTGGGGGTCGGGGGCCCCCCGCAGGGCGAAGGGGTCGCAGTCCGGGGAGGGGAAGGGGTGGCAGCCGGCGAAGGGGTTGGTGGACGAGGGATGGTGGTAGCCCAGCGGCTGGCTCTCCAAGCGCCGGGCGGGGGCGTGACCCCCCCCGGGGGTCCCTCCGGCCCCGCCGGCCGAGACGAAGCTCCAGGGGTCGATGCGCGGCCGCATGGGCGAGGGGCGGGGCCGGGGGATGACGTTGACCTCCAGGCGGCGGGTCTTGGGGCTCCAGAGGCGGGGGTTGGGGAGCAGGGAGGGCGTGGCCGTCGGCTTGTCCTCCATGTCCCGGGAGTCCTGGCACATAGGCAGGTCCAGCACTGGGGACACGGAGCATCAGAGGTCAAACATCAGAGGCTAAACATTAGAGGTCAAACATTAGAGGTCGAACATTGGAGGTCAAACATTAGAGTTCAAACATTCGAGGTCAAACATCAGAGGTCAAACATCAGAGGCTAAACATCAGAGGCTAAACATTAGAGGTCAAACATTAGAGCTCAAACATCAGAGTTCGAACAATAGTGTTCAAACATTAGAGGTCAAATATCATCATGTCAACATTAGCATGTCTACTTTATCATTCAAACAAAAAGTCTACCATTTCCACATTATCATGTAAACATTAGAAGTCAAACATCACTAAATAAACATTAATAAAAAATCTTTATCCATAAAAAATATAATCTAAACATAGAACATTTAAAATATGACTGTCCTCTAAACATTACCCTTCTTCATAAACCTAAATTACATCTCAATTAAATATGATTTTCTTTTTATTAAATATGACATTTTCATACATCACCATTTAAACATGACATCCCCCTTTATGAAATCTCCATTTAATCATGAAAAACATCAACATTTAGAAGTGCACAGTTTAGGATTCATTGGCGTCTAGCGGTGGGGAAGCTGAGGTAGCCAGACAACCTGCACCACCTCCGGAGCCACTGCTTCCCATCCTCCAGCAACAATGATCCATCAAGTGAGGAGGTTCCTTGGTAGATTAGTTATTTGATTGAGTTATTTAGCATGAAAAAGTATAGGTTGCAGCTTACAAGTAAGACAGTGATTATGGTCAATTATGTAAAATGCATCTTCTCTATAGCCATTTGTCCAATCTGGGCTACTGTAGAAACATTGAGATGCAAAATGGCAGGTCCCCGCAGAAGAAGACCCGCCCCTTATGAAGATATTAGGAGCTCATTCTAAGCTATGAAAAACACGATTCGTATTTGATTAACAGATCAAAGCAAACTCATGGATATTAAAATCCATCTCTGCCAAGTCTGTTTGTTACTCAATTCTAAATAATGCACCTTTAAAACGGGACACTATTTCTAATTTATTACCATTCTTTCAGACAGAGGAATGTTACCTTTACGGCATCCCAATGATATCCAGGCGGTTGTGTAACACAAATAGTGTATAATGAAATAACATTCACAATATGTTTTCTTTATAATTATTCTATAATTAATCTACTATAATAAAAGTAGAACTATCATTTCCGAATCAGCCAATACAGAAAAGTGCCATTAAAGAAAAAAATTGTTTTGCAGCAATTAAAAACCTGGGATAGATTTCTGGCAAGTGGATGGGTCAGTGTCGTAGTGTCAGTTATTTGACCACAGCATGTGTGTGTGTGTGTGTGTGTGTGTGTGTGTGTGTGTGTGTGTGTGTGTGTGTGTGTGTGTGTGTGTGTGTGTGTGTGTGTGTGTGTGTGTGTGTGTGTGTGTGTGTGTGTGTGTGTGTGTGTGTGCATCACTGTGTTTGCGTTTCTTTATGAATGTGTGTGTGCGGCTGCCTGTGTGCATATGTGTACGTGTGTATGTGCTTGCGTCCGTGCGGGCTAGCCTCGTGAAGCACTCAACGACAGACCTCCCTCGCTCTCGGTGGGATGTCAAAATAAACTTGAGTCATTACCATCACAACAAAGACGGCTAGCTTAAAAGAGCTGCCTAACTGTCGGAGTTAAACAGGCTTATGCTTATTGCAACAAGGCGGGAAAAGAAGGAGGTAGCGTGGCCACAAATGCATAACATTAGCAAAGCGGAGAGCTGTCCTTCGACGAGACGACAAGATGTAATTGGGTGTAACTATAAAGGACGGCGCTTGTCGCGAAGCAAAACAAAAACAGCGGTTGGTCGCGAATGAACGCTGACAGATTAGGAAAAGAGGCTCCTCGAACAACTGTATTTGAGGAGGAACCGCGGGGCGCCGCGCCAAGTTGTCACAAAGTGTTGGAAGAGAAAGTGTGTTGAATATTGCAACAATGACGGCGTTAACCGAAGACAATAACGAGTGTGACAGAGGCCAAACAAATTAGCCAAATCTGGTTCATGGTTTGAAGCGTTCCAAGAGTGTCAATGTGTCAAAAGGAGAATCAACCAGAAAAAAAAGAAATTTGAATAACCAAATAACCCAAATAAATTCCACTGAATTATGTCGCTATTCACAGATGCACAAACAAAAACAATTCAAAAAAACTTTTATTTCTTTTTTTGCTACACTGTTTCTATATTTGCCCACAAGCCCTCATCGTATTTCAATATTACTTGTGTCTATTGGCTTTGCGACTAGTTATATCAATATAACTAGCTTCTATTGGCTCAGGACTAATTATATCTACAGTATATCACTAGTTTATTTTTGCTACATGTCTAGCTCACATTTCTAAAGAACCAATTTAAGATTGGCTACATGACTAGCTTGTACAGCTGTTTTAGTAGTTTATATTGGCTACATGACGAGCTTGTATGGCTATAGAGATAGTTTATATTGGCTACATGACGAGCTTGTATGGACATATCACTAGTTTATATTGGCTACAATGACTAGCTCCCATTTCTATGTGACCAACTTAAGATCTGCTACATGACTATAGCTTGTACAGCTATATCACTAGCTTGAGAGCCAGCTGAGTCATGGAGTAAGACATGGCTGCTTAGCGCTGGAGGAGAGCCAGGTGCATCTGCGCTGGCACCTGGGGCCACTACTGTCCATAAGCACCTCTCTGTGGAGAATCCAGGGCTTTGTGAATCAAACGCAACCGATATAGAGTGTGAAATGGAACCCGGGGGCGGCTCTTAAATCCACTTGCTCTTTAAATAAAATGCCGAAAGGAAAACATGCAAAACACAGAAACCTATTCTGCTGCAATTACGGACAGTGAAGTAAGCCTTGATTGTTTTGTCTGAAATGCAATAGCGTTGGTGGATTATAAAAGCAGGTTTCCCTTCAACTAGTGCACCGATTACGTTACAAAAGAAAATAGTAACAAGTCACTAACCATTGCTACCTTTTGCATTTACCTTAAAATAATTTATAGTGAGGTTGAAATTGACCTTTATCTAAATGAGCTTTTAATGAAGCTGGGCGTGGAATATTTATAAATTGACTGGCCTTCTTCGATATATGTGTATAGGGACGAACACAAGTTTGTGACAAACAGGTGCCAAGACTTTGTGTGGTTATTCAGAACTCATAGTAGCGTGAGTAAAGTAGCGCGAGTGATTTAAACCATAACCAACTCATCTGCGATATCTATCTGAGGAGCATCAGACAGGTAGTGCGGTAGGAGTGTCTGCCCTGTGTTGAGCAAGGAGCTGAGAGAAAGGCTTTGAAGTTTAAATAAGCACTGAAGTCTCGACGGTGTTACGAGATGAAAAACACACGCCGAGTTCAGTCGACACGCTTCTGACACTTTGCGTTTTTTGTCTTTCGATTAAGTAGAACAAACCGATTGGGCGAACGCCTCAACCAAAAAACTGAGGAAGGAATTGCATGATGAATACCGGCATATAGAAAATGTGTCAACATAAACAGTTGTGTTGAGACAATTAAAAAAAATATGTCAACATCAAACTTAAAACGTAGGTTTGATGCTTTGAAACTAAAAACTTTATGAAACGTAATGTGTCAACAAAAAACGAAATTATATCAACTTTTAGTGAGTATCAAAAATAATAACACAAAGCTACGTTTCGGGGACAGGCGCAGGAGGGATCTCCGGTAGAATCACCGAGCTGGGAGGGGTGCAGCCCCTGGCCCGAGGCCCTCCTCCTCCGGTCCGCAGCGGGGTGGGGGTGGGGCAGGGGACGGGGGTGCTGGTGCTCCCAGGGGGAGGGCCCCTCACTGCCGCCCTCTCCGTTGGCCCCCCACGGGGCCCCGGCCCCCGGCGCGGGCTCCCCGGGACTGGCCCCGCCCGGCAGCGGCGGTGGGGGGGTCCGAGGGGCCAGGGGGCTGTGCGGCGGCGGCAGGAGAGGGGCCCTGGGCCCACTCCTCTCCCGCGGGTTCGGCGGCGGCGGCGTCAGCGCCATCGGCTGAGGCGGTGGCGGCGGCGTGGTCGGAGGAGGCGGGGCTACAGAGTCCAACAGCGCCCGGGGGAGGGGCAGGGAGGAGGAGGAGGAGAAGGTGATGAGGTCGTCCACCACCGCCGCGTCCGGGGGCGACGGCAGAGGGGGCGGGGCCGACGGCTCGGGCTCCGAGGCCGCCCGCTGCAGGTTGTGGTGCAGGTGGTGGAGCGGGTGGTGGGGGTCCGACGAGGGGCTGGTGGGGGGGTTAGTCCGCGGAGGCACCCTGGGGAGGACGTCCAGGCGGCGCCCCAGGGCGACGGAGGCCAGCAGGGTGCCTCCGCCCAGCAGCGCCTGGTGGGTGCTCTGGAACAGACCGCCCAGCGGGCCCCGCTCCGGTCTGGGGGAGCCGGCCGGGGACGGCCCCCTGCCCTCCTCCGTGCACGGGGGGTCGGGCACCCGGAGGGAGTCACCCTGAGGCAGCGGCAGCCGCAGGCCTTCCTTCAGCGAGGCGCCTGCAGAGAGAGACCCCACGGGCGGGGACGGAGCAGCGTTTAGTCACACCGCCTCACACCGCTCCCACTTCATCTGCACGCCAAAGGTGAAATGTTTTCATTACGTTTGATTTTATCCACACAAATTCGCTGACTTTATAAAGAGGAGACGAGGGAGACGTTGAAATGCACTTTGGCTCATTTTAAAACCACCAAACCACCCAAAACTAAACTATGAACTAACTTTTACTAAATATGAAAACATGAGCATAACGATTCAACCCGGCGGTCTCGACTCGCTTTGCGTCCGTCCCCTTTGCGTCCCGGCGGTCTTACCGTTCTGGCGGTCTTACCGTTCTGGGGAGGAAGAGGAGGCAGAGGGGGGGGCGTGTGCGTGCAGGGGTGGTACTCCTCGAAGTCACTGCGGGAGTCGCCACCGTTCTCGTTGCTGTCCACGTCCAGGAGCTTAGCCCTCATGGACAGACTGGAGGACGGACACACACACGCACACGCACACACACACACACACACACACACGCACACACAGGTCGGTTCAAAGGTTCGATTCACAAAGTACGTGGCGTTGATGTGCTCTTTCTGTCAACCCAGCGCCGGCAGCCCTTACTGTACCGTCCATCAAGGGAAACTGCTCCTAAGTGTAACCTGAGGATCGTAAGTATATATACCGGAGACCTACTGCTAACTGGCAAGCGCAACGGAAAGTGAACAATCCGATATAGATGGAACGTGCTGCCGTTTCTGAATGGCCATTTGTCAAACGGTAAAAAGCCAATGATGTTAAGACCGAACAGTGGCGTATGACGTATTTTTTCAGGCTGCTTGACAAGCTACACAGCAGGAACAGGTTGAGCGCCATTTTCCCTAAGTGATGTCCATGATACAGGGTTATGCGAACATGGCCGTACCATTTCATTTGTCAAGCATAGCAGGGCGCTACAAGTGAATGTCGACCCTGTACCTTATTCGATTTTTTCTATTTTACGTGTATTTCTTCAGAATTGTCTCATTGGGGGTGTGAGAAAATCAGTCGCAGGAGAGACCTCGACCACAACAAACCTCAGTGCGCGAAATGAAAAAGTACATGTATTGAATAAACAGGCCTGTCATAATAAACAGGCATCTCACAGGCCACCTGCTCCCCTGGGGAACCAGTCGCAGGACCCTGGGTAAATGAGGATACATGAAAAACAACAGTCAACTGGACGGGGCTCCTGTACCTGCTCTCCTGGGGACTCAGCCTCAGGACCTTGGGGCTCTTGGGGCTCTTGGGGCTCTGGGGCCTCCAGTGAGGGCCCGGCCTCAGCTCCCCGTTGGCCTGCTTCAGGGAGGGGCTGTCCAGGGGCCAAGAGGGGCTCAGACCGAACGCCCGGCTGTTGTCACTTGGACTGACTGGAGGCAGAGAGAGAGAGATGTAGAGAGAGAGAGAGATGTAGAGAGAGAGAGAGAGAGATGTAGATAGAGGTAGAGAGATGTAGGTAGAGGTAGAGAGATGTAGGTAGAGAGAGAGAGAGAGAGAGAGAGAGAGAGAGAGAGAGAGAGAGAGAGAGAGAGAGAGAGAGAGAGAGAGAGAGAGAGAGAGAGAGAGAGAGAGAGAGAGAGAGAGAGAGAGAGAGGGAGGGAGGGAGGGAGGGAGGGAGGGAGAGAGAGAGAGAGAGAGAGAGATGTAGAGGGAGAGACAGACAGACAGACAGACAGACAGACAGACAGACAGACAGAGAAGGAGGTGGAGAGAGAGAGAATACAGCAAGGAACAATGAGTGAGAGAGAAAGGAAGACAGCAATAAAATAAAGATATAATCAAATAATAGTGGTTCTGCATCGTGAACACCTTGCCAGTAGTGCGATAAGGTTGATATTTTACAAGACAAGCTTCATATTAAAATAAATGCATAACCACATGCCCTCACGCACACACACACACCAGGTAAAATTAGTGTTAAAGTGTATCGCTTGTGTCGACAAGACACGACAGCTTGTTCCACAAGCAACCACCACCAGCCAGCCCCCCCCCCCCCATGCACACACACACACACACACACACACACACACACACACACACACACACACACACACACACACACACACACACACACACAAACACACAAACCTGCAGATCCCAGCCTTGTATATCTATCTTTAGTGTGACACACTGGGGTGCTAAAAATGTTGAGGTGACATTTAGAGTTGCTGTTATGTCTCCTTTATCCAGAGCACCTCAAGGCCTCTGCATTGTCACTTTAAACAAGAGAGATCTCAGAAGTCCATCACTGCCTCCCAGACAGACCGCTTTAGTAGTTCTAGGGTCTGGCCTTTTGCAATTCTTACAAACATAAAAGCCGTAAATTACACTAAATGTAGCCACACTTATTCTCGCTCTCTTGGATCAACAACTGGTCGGGGGATGGGAGGCGCACCCGAAATGTTCTGGGATCAAACCCTCGATGTCCACCGTCTAATCTGTAAGCATCCTTGAGGAAGATGCCCCCCCTAAAGGCTCAATTATTGTTCCAGGTCGACGCAACGCAATGACCACGCAGACGCTTCGACGCAGTCGTTAACCTGTTTTGGCGTCTGATTTTAGTGAGCGGACCAATCACAGTCCTTGCTGCTGCATCGCCGGGACACAAGGTTACAATTTTTGGGAGGCAGACGTCAGGCCCTTGCGTTGAATGCAAGGAGTGTCCGCAAGGATGTAATGGGTCTGTAGCGTCGACGTGGAACCAAAACTAAGCCTTAAGCCCTATCTGCTGCTCTTTAATGAGCCTGGATCTGAATCCACTGAATCCAAAACACTCTGGATAAAAGCTAATGGACTAGAGAAATAATGCATACATAAAAAAAAAACTCGAAAATATTAGCTCCTTCTCCTGTCGTTTCAATTCACACCACTGATTTTTTTTTTCCGACAAATCGAGCATAAACCTCTAAAGCACTCCGAGCCGGAGAGTCGCCGCTTGATGCCGGATGATAATAATGGTGATGATAATAAACAACAATGGTAAAGAGCCACAAAACACATTTTAATGAGAGCCGCGCTCCACGCCATTCGCCGTCATTATGTACCGTCATTAGCCAGCCCTCCCGCTAATGAATAAACGAGGCGCGCAGATGTTTCAAATTAACTCAACACTTTTTTAGGACTTTTGTCTGATAAATCTTCATCGCGGTTTGTCTCTCTCTCTCTCTCTGAGGCTAACTGACACCCCCCCTCTCCCCCTTTTTCGTTTACACCACTCGTCGTTGCCCACATCACAAATTCTTAAATTTTAAGGTCTCGTAAAGATCGTAAAGTAAAAGGCTTTTTTACGATGTGACTGGAGTGTGTGGCTGAGGGAGAAAAAAAACGAAAAACGTCTTGAGGTATCCGTCTGAGAGTCAAGCAGGCGCAGTAGGTTTTGGTAAATCAATACTGCTTACTTGCACAAACGCACATACACACACACACACACACACACACACACACACACACACACACACACACACACACACACACACACACACACACACACACACACACACACACACACACACACACGGCGTCTCCCCCACCCACCTTGGGGCATGCTGATCTTCTCCCCGTTCTTGGACTTGAGCTTGTGCTTCTTGAAGGTGCCCTTCCTCTTCTTGACGTTGGGCTTCTCCTGCTCCTGGTTCATGTGCAGGATGAGGAGGCTGAGCTCCCGCTCAAACACGTCCTGCTCCCACTGGGCCAGCTGCTGCTCCCGCTGCCGTAGGAACTCCTCGTGGGACTTCTGCTCCAGCGCCGCGCGCTTCAGCTCCTCCTCGCGGCATCGCAGCTCCTGCAGGGAGGGGGGGGACGGGGGGGGGCACACGGGCGGAGTGAACCAGGTGTCAGGGTGTGTGTGTGTAAGTGTGTGTGTGTGTGTGTGTCGGGGTTTGGAAGTGTTTGTGTGTTTGTTTGTGTGTGTGTGTGTGTGTGTGTGTGTGTGTGTGTGTGTGTGTGTGTGTGTGTGTGTGTGTGTGTGTGTGTGTGTGTGTGTGTGTGTGTGTGTGTGTGTGTGTGTGTTAGAGAGAGATAGTGACAGGTGACACGTGACCGTATGATATTGGCACCAATATGATGGATGGGTGATGACGGATGGATGGATCAACAAATGAATGATTGGATAGACGACTGAAAACATTGGTGGACAGATGGGTAAATGGGTGGAGGACGGGTGGATGGATGAATGCAGGAATAGATGGATGGATGAATCAATGGAGGGAAGATGGATGGATGGATATATGATGGATTGATGGATGAACAAACAAATTAATGAATGAATACATTGAAGGGTCGATGGCTTCCATCCCCCCCCCCCCCCCCCCCCCTCCGCCCCCCCCCCCCCCCCCCCCCCACTCTCCCACCTTCTCCTTGGCCCGCAGCTCGTCGAACATGTCCTGGATCTCCAGCTTCCAGTTGTCCTGTAGCGAGTGGAAGGAGTCTTGGGGCATGTCCTCCTGCACCTGGCGCTCCAGCGCCAGCAGCTGGGCCAGGATGGAGCCGAAGCTGGGCCTGCGGTGGGGGTCCTGGTCCCAGCACTCTGCACACACACACACACACACACACACACACACACACACACACACACACACACACACACACACACACACACACACACACACACACACACACACACACACAGAGAAACACGCATGATTACATGAACACACACACACGATCATATAGACATGTATGCAGACACTAATATGCACACACACACACACAAACACACACAGAGACACGCATGATTACACGAACACACACACACACACACACACATACAAACACTCTCACACACACAATCATATAGACATGTTTGCAGACACTAATATGCACACTCAGACACACGCACAAAGTACGCAGACACTAAAGCCCTTAGACACTAAGGCCCAGACACCCGTACTTGAGCACGGTTAGGTGTGAAACGGACTTGGGCACGATACAGATGGCCTAGTGTGAGTGCGCCCTAATAAGCATACACACACGCACGCACACACACACACACACACACACACAAAAGTAGGCAGACACTAATACGCACACAGTTGTTTGCACACAATCACATAAAAGTACGCCGACACAGTCATATGCACACATTCACACACGCACACACGTACGCAGACAGTCATATGCAAACACACGCACAACAACATGCATATATGCGTCATGAGTTATGAGTATAAGTTGTTGGTAAACTAGCTCTATAAAAGTACCCGTTGCACAAGTCCCGCTGTTTCGGCCTTGATATCACTTCCTCCTGCAGTGCTGACATTAATCAACAGAGGAAACACATTTCCCTTCCTTTCGCCCCCGTCGCCACACAGCACAATTTGGCCGTATGACGCATCTAAAAAACATTCCAGCGGCTTCAGACTTCAAACTCTGAAGCCGCTGAGTTTTTCGCTCACGACTCCGCTCCTCGCCGTACGCATGTCACGGTTGCCGAGACGCATTGCGCGGTCGATTCTTGTGTCCCAGATCTATACTGAAAGTTTGAGAGACCAATTAGGGAAGGCGGAGCTGCTAAATGCTGAAAGGTTAAAAGCTACTTTCTCAGCGTCTTCATTTGGGCTAGCTGCTGACATCAAGTCACGTCACGCCGTTTAAAAATGGAAAACAGGAAGGAGTGAACGAAGGTGGATTTGAATCCAACAGTTCTGTCTTTTTTGGCAGAATGTGCTTGCCACACAATTGTTACGCAAATGTACAGGACACATTCAGGGCTGCAAATCAGGGATTCCGTACCATATTACCACAAAAATGTGAATTCAAATTATTCTACTTACACCACCCTTGTATCAAATTAATATGTAGCCATCATTACACTATCCTACAACTCAGTCTATTTCTAACCCTTCCCTCCCTCCCTCCCTCCTTCTCTCCCGATCTCCCTGAGAGAAACCGTCCCTCTCTTCCTGACATTTGCTATGGTCCCAGGCCATAGCAATCCAGCCCCCCCCCCCCCCCCCGGTGACCGAGGTCGTACCTGACATGAGCTGGGCGAAGGGCTCGGGGCAGGTGGAGGGGATGGGGAGGGTCAGCTTGTTGACCGCCACGCCGTAGGCCACCGCAAGCCCGTCGATCCCCCGGTAGGGCACCTCGCCCGTCAGCAGTTCCCACAGCAGGACGCCGTAGCTGGGGAGGGAGAGGGGGGTGAGACAGGGGTCAGAGCGTGGTTGAGAGGGGGGTCAGAGGGGTACTTGTGTGGGTGAGATACCTGTGTGTTTTTTTTACTAATGCCCGATTGTTACTAATTATGTGATGCAGACAATAAAGCTAAACAGTGTGTTCCAGTGCAGAGCTCCATCCTCAGAGCTAACGGGATCAGTCTGTATACTACAACCATGATAATGTTCAATCGGCTTGTGACATCAGAAAAAAAGGTCTTTGCACGCACACACACACACACACACACACACACACACACACGCACACGCAAACGCACACACTATAATAAAGAGTAGGGTGATTATTGTTATCACAGTGTAGTTTATAACAGGGTTTAACCGATACACTGCTGCAACAGGGTCGGCGTGTTGAAGCTGGAGGGAAAGCGGGAACCAGAGAGAGGAAGAACGAGGGAGACGAAAAACAGCAAAAAAAGATAAATGGAGAGAGACCGGGACAGGGTGGTGGGTAAAGAGGGAGGGAGAGAGGGAGAGATTGGACTTTTGAACGGACTTTCTGATGTTAAACAGATCTATTAGAGTTTGGTGGAGAATCGCAGTCGGGCCGAAACCCTTGGTATTTTTAAGAGCTATTTAATGATTAACTTCAGATCAATACCTCTGTGGTATGTTGGGTCACTTCTTCTACCACATGATATAGTGCTAGATGTCTCAACTTGGGACAGATTTCATTCTGGTCATGATGTTTCCATGACAAATTGTCTAAATATGTACTATCTGTCCATGGCAGGGTTACCTATTACAAACATGGTTGGCTGTGCGTGCAGCCAGGGGGAAATGAACTGTTGCAAAAATCGACTGTGGTCACATTAGCGACTACAGCAGTGTTATAAATATACAAATATAAACAGCTGCATTGTACTGCATTTTGTCTGATTCAGCCCGATGATGCAAGGATGAATTGCAATTTCCAGAGGCGAATGTGTTTGTTTTGGCTTTCTTTTCATATCAATGTGATGTAAATGATGTTTGTTTGTAGTGTCATTATAACATCGCTGACACAAAGATTATAATTTGACTGCATAAATAAATAACAGAATTGGCATTCTTGTCATTTTGAGAAAGGGTTAGAAGCCTTGCTTTAGTTAACTGGGTTACTTACTTATGCTGTTCATTAATAAACAAAACAAATCTCACTAATAAGAAAATGATAGCCTACACGTATCTGATAGCAAAGCCAGGTGTATCAAAGTAAATCTATGTGCATATAAATAATAATATTACAACTCAAATCCAGCCTTTGAAATAAATAATTTCTTGTATCTAGTATAGGGAATCAACCCCATGGTGTGTAAAAAAAAAAAGTTATATCCCTGGCTTTTGGGATTGCCGAGTTCACGGCACAACAAATCCTAGCCATCTTGAAGGTTGTTTGTTTTAATTGTTTATGCCCCCTGGTTGCATGTGCTTGTCTGCTGTGAAGTGGCCCAGAAAACCTGTCTATGCAGTCAAGACTCACACACACACACACACACACACACACTCACATATTGGAGACGTGGACGCAAACACATCGTCATGTCATCTACACAAAAGGTGCACACAATCAAACGACACACCGAAGGAGTGTGTCATTCCGTCTGCCCTTCGGCAAGCCGGTCCGTCCGTCCGTCCGTCCGTCCGTCCGTCCGTCCGTGCCAGTAGTAGACACAATAGGACAGTGTGCCCAGCCACACGTCTCCCTCCACACAGCGCACACAGCAGTCCTTTGAAGCAGCCGTCACATGTCCACCCCTCCCCTCCCCTCCACCCCTCCCCCTATCCCCTCCCCCCTCTCCCCTACCCCCCCCCCCCTCCTCTCCCTATCCCCTCGCCATCAGTCCATCTCCCTCTCTCTTCATTAACTCGTCTGTTTCTTTTGATGGTGTCCCGACTGTGAACATCAACACCGACCCCTGCTGCACAACAGGGGGGGGCCCCCCACCAAGGGCCGACTCCGACCAATCAAAAGTGGCCGCAGTCTGCGATCTAAGAGAGGAAGACCGCTCACGTTGTTTCGAATGACCAAAAAAAAAAACCTAACCAATAATTTCATCATTGATAATTAGTCATTCTGCACCCCCCACGCGCTCGGACGCCCAGCGCGTGCTCCACCCGCGGCGCCCCGCCCGACCCCCAGCGGGGGGGCCCCATGCGTACCTCCAGACGTCGCTGCCCTTGGAGAAGGTGGAGGCCTTGATGACCTCGGGGGCCATCCAGGCGTAGGTGCCAGCGGTGCTCATCTTGGTGGTCTTGTGCCACTCCCTGGCCAGGCCGAAGTCCGTGATCTTCAGTGTCAGCCCCTCCATGCACTCGTCCTCGATGGGCTGGGCCAGCAGGACTGAGGGGGAGAAGGGGGGAGAGGGGGGGAGGCATGTCAGAGAGGTGGGGAGGGAGGATGGAGGTAGGGAGTCGGGCTGTGCAATTTATCGAATTTTTATCGTTATAAGCGATTTCTAAGTATAGTAAGTAAATCTATTTATTCATTCAATGTTTTATAGAAATTGCGGAAACGGCTGGATAAATATTTGTACATTATTTTCTATTTTAAAATTGTGTGTATTTTTTTAAGGGGAAATAGTCCACCCCAACTTTAACTTTTGTGCATCTGCATCAAAACAAATTGATCTTACCCAACAATATACAACTTCTCCCGGTAATAGCCATGATCCCTTTAAGCAAAACATAGTGTGTTCAAATGGATCATCAGATACTAGCTCGTGGGTCTCCTGTGACCCCGCATGCATATCAGGGGCCCCGGATGGGGTTCCTGAGCCCGAGGATAGGAATTACCGGGATAGCCCCAAATCACATTTACAGCCTCAAAGGGCTTCACGGGTAGCCTAAAAATCTAGAGGCCCCTAGCGGCAGCAAATTTAAATTGCAGCCAGGGAGGACTAGCCTTCTGTCGTCGTTTTTCGCTGCTAGAAACAGAAAATGGGACAGGCCAATCAGATCGTGAGGGGCGGAATCGAGCCGAATGACGACAGAGCTGCGACGGTTCCGTGTTAAAGGTAAACAATAATGGCTGCTGCTGCTGGCGAACAGCTGTCTTTCTACTCGGCTTTGGCCGCGACTCTTCAAGACTTGAAGTTATCATTTTCTTTGGGAAATGAACAAAGAACTGCACTGAAGTCTTTCCTGGAAAAGAAAGTATTGTATATGTATTCTGAGTTTTGCCGACCGGATACGGTAAAAGTTTCCTCGTTGGTCTCCGTTCTCTCAACCCACCATTCGCAACACTTCCCCATGGAAATTTCCGTCGCTCTGACTACGTCACCTTCTTCGTTGCTCTGATTGGTCGTAGCGCTATCCTATTGCGTGCAGAGGGAACTTGAAAGACAACCGTTTATCCCGCCCACACTGCCACCGTACGAGACCAGACCCAATCTCTTTCCGATATGGGTCTGGCTTGCCAGGCTACTTCACGGGGGCCATCTATTATGAAACCCTTCCAAGAAGAGGGAAAAGTCCCTTAATCCCATTGTAAACCTTGAGGAACACAGATTTTTTTTTTTTGATTTCTGTTGCCTACTGTAAAACCGAAGAGATCAGTCGGAGCTCTTGCGAATCGGATAAAGTTGGATGGAAGGAAGCCAATGAGTTGGATGACACCTAGGATAATCCCTCAATCCACAAATCTACCGTATTGGATACATCTTATTTCTCTAGTCCCCGCTCACCCGGCCACCAAGATAAGAGTACCCCAAGGTTGGCAGACCACCACGTTGGGGTATGTGGCAGAACCCCACCCCCCCCCCTCTGCAAGTAGCAAGACCCCTTTAGTCCTTACCCCCCCCCCCCCCCACCCCCCCGAGAGGGGGGGGGGGGGGTGGGGTTCTGCCACATACCCCAACGTGGTGGTCTGCCAACCTTGGGGTACTCTTATCTTGGTGGCCGGGTGAGCTTGGACTCGAACCTGAGTCTACAGGGCGTTTGGAGGTTATACTTGACTTTACCATTCACATGATAGAGAAATAAGATGTATCCATTACGGTACCTCTTAAACCCTGGTTCTGAGCAGGGCACCTGAACCTACATCTTGTCTGAATGCTCATCATACTTATTAGCCGTGCGTGCATTCAAACCTGAGTCTACAGAGCGTTAACCAACAGCCCTGACCGCTGCACCACCCAGACGCTTTCTAGTACTTGTTTGGAGGTTATACTTGACTTTACCATTCACATGATTGAGAAATAAGATGTATCCATTACCGTACCTCGTGAACCCTGGTTCTGAGCAGGCAGGGTACCTGAACCTACAGTGTCTGAAAGCTCATCATTCTTAATAGCCGTGCGTGCGGGGACTCGACCCTGAGTCTAGAGCGTTAACCGAGAGCCCTGACCGCTTCACCACCAAGACACTAACCAGAACATGTTTGGAGGTTATACTTGACTTTACCATTCACATGATAGAGAAATAAGATGTATCCATTAAGGTATACTCCATCAGGGGACTGATAGCCTGGTTCTGAGCAGGAGGGCCCTTTTGGGGGTTCCCAGTTCTTCACAGCCTTGTGAGCGGGGACTCGAACCGGAGTCTACAGAGCGTTAACCAACAGCCCTTACCGCTGCACCACCAAGACGCCTACCAGAGCATTTTTGGCTTGACTTTACCATTCACATGATAGAGAAAAAAAGAGGCTTCAATTGAAGCACATCCACGGGACTTGAAACCCGATCTCAAGAGCAACCATTCATTCTGCTTCCCCACGGTGGCTGGGGGATTGATATGAATATTATATATGACAATACAATAGAAATGATATCATTAGATTTCAAAGTAACATTATCGTTGAAGGGAAACAAAAATCTTTATGAATTAAACCCAGGCCTCCTTCCATTCCAGCTATAGGGCCTATGCCTTTCGCCTGCCTGACCTACATTCAGACAATTCCCGCATACAATTAATGTGTGCCTTTTCTGGCTCATATTCATTTAATTTGGTACAAACCACTTTCCAAATACCCTTAAGTTGATGTACCTTTCTGTATCTGAGCTATGAGCATTTGTGAAGTATAAGGTATAAAATAAAATGACTACCATATTTGATTTGAAATTTCCGTTATTACGACCAAACCATATAAAATAAATAATCTGCCAATATATAACAAATACATGTTCATATATGTTAATATATAGACTTAGACTTGTTTTATTGTCATTCAATAAGTGCACCAGTGCACATATTAAACGATATTTTGTTACCTTGGCTCACGGTGGAGTGGACACAGAATATAAAAAGATGGCATGAAGTAAAAAAGGTTAAAATACTAAGAGGGTGGGTGGGGCATATGTTCAGTGACCTCTACAACAATGGTGCTTAGTGCTCCTCATTGAGGTATAAAACTAATTTGCCTCGTTATTAAGCAAAGTTTCATTGCAGTTGGTCTTCAATTACAGATTTTAACAAATTGTAACCGAGGCCTTTATTAACGTTTAAAAAAACAAAGGGTTGTAACATGTACAGTGTATTTACAATGGGAAAGTATAAGTTGGGTGACATTTTAACTGAAAATATAACTTACCTGACTGGGTTAAAGGAAAATAACAACTGTCACACACATAGCTGTTGTTTTATCGGCTGCAAATCAGAGCGACAGTGTGTGGGTGGTACGACAGAGGTGTTTACTCAGACACACGGGACTATCGGGAAAGGAAAGAATAACAACATGAACGATATATTAATAATGTTGAAGTAACGTTTACAGTTGGCACATTACTAAACTCACTGTGGTCCCCTGGTCAGATTATTATGGTATGTACACACTCTCTTACAGCTACAGCCCTCTTTGGAAGAGGCCTCTTACAAAGTGCCATTTTTGGGGCTTTCATGGGGCTTTTATTCCTCGTTGAGTCCTGGATCCATCGGTTACAGAAGATACTGGAAGTTTCTTCCAGAGGTCCACGAGGACGGGGGAATGAACGCCAACAGCTCCGGATCAGTATAACCACGTACAATAAGTATAGGATGCACGTACGTCCTTATAGTCCTTATAGTTCTTGACGCTGCCGTTTAATAGGTGTCCCTCACTTCAGGTTCTCAACCAGTCGGAAAAACCGACACTCCTGTCCTCCATTTTGGATCGGCGCCCTAGTCAGGCATGTCGATGCAGAGCTTGGGCGGCGGGACAAAGTACTTCCCGGGGCTTTGCGTGATGACCACGCCCGTCTTCTTGTGGAAGATGGGCGCCATCTTGGGCGCCGGCGGCTCCGGCGCGACGGGCACGTCCTCCTCGAGGTCCTCGCTGCCCCGCTGGAGGTCGTACGACACGTTGCCGTACTCCCGCAGGAAGGGGAGGAGCTCCAGCAGGAAGTGGCAGAAGTCTTTGCGGATTCCGAACCACCCTGTGGACGAGCGTATCAGGTTAATCCGTTGTTTTTATGAATAAGGTTAGTATTCTACTAGAGGCTTCTATCCTCGTTCATTTAGACTAGAGTTAAGGTACTTGGCTTGAGGGTTTTGAACCCAGATCCTTTCGACTGGGAGTAAAAATGACCTTAACCAAGACTTCCGTACTGCCAGTTAAAAGCTACTTTTACCAGCAACCCTTGGTAAACCCTAACCCTTCAATGCAAAGTAAGACACTCAATGGTCGTATGAGCAGGAAGGGTTTACGCAAGGCAAGCAGTGTTATTTGACCAACAATGGTGGGGTACATGGTGACCAGAGGGCTCACCAAAAGGCTAACGGTCCTAAAGTGTTGACCTGTGGGTTAGCGAGGTGCTCGGGAACACACAGACTCGACGTGTCGACGCTGCCTTACAGTGGTTGCCTCCCTTGTGTCCGAAGGTGGTGGCCATGAGGGTGAGCAGGGAGAGCCAGAGCGGGACGAAGACACACACGAAGCTCAGGCTGTTGTGGCCGTCCAGCTTGTGGACCAGCAGGATCTGGGGGAGAGAGAGAGGAGCACACCCTGCTGAGCTCATACTGGTGGTGGACGCAGAGAGGGAGAAGAGGCAGGCTGGAGGGGTGAGGGGCGGGCAGAGGGGGAGATGGAGGGGTGGAGAGAGAGGTGAGGGGAAGAAGGGGAGGGGGAGATGAATGGGCATAGAGAGAGGAGAGGTGAGGGGGAGAGAGAAAAAAGGGGGAGGCATCAATAGAAGTGAGGGGGAGAGAGAGAAAAGGGGGAGGCATAAATAGAAGTGAGGGTGAGAGAAAAGGGTGAGGCATAAATAGAAGTGAGGGTGAGAGAAAAGGGGGAGGCATAAATAGAAGTGAGGGTGAGAGAGAAAAGGGGGAGGCATAAATAGAAGAGGGGGAGAGAGAAAAGGGGAGGCATCAATAGAAGTGAGGGGGAGAGAGAGAAAAGGGGGAGGCATAAATAGAAGTGAGGGGGAGAGAGAGAAAAGGGGAGGCATCAATAGAAGTGAGGGGGGGGGCGAATGGGGGAGGGAGAGGTGACTGCTAGCTTACCTCGAAGGTGAGCAGTGGCACCACAATGGTCATCCAGCTGATCGCCATGGTGATGTGTGTGCGGCGTTGCTCGGCGATGATGTCGATGGAGCGCAGGAAGAGCACGGACCAGATGATGTAGTAGAGGACCACCAGGCACAGGAAGGACATGAGTATCCACAGGGGGACACACACCACCTGCAACACACACACACACACACACACACACACACACACACACACACACACACACACACACACACACACACACACACACACACACACACACACACACACTTCCCCCATTGTAATAAGAGCGATAACAAGTGGACCCCAGCCAATCTTATAGTAGGATATACAGTTTTTGGTTTTTCTTTTCTTTCTAGAATGAATCGTCAGGAAGTGCCTCACTGGTACTGTTTGACACAGAATGCTATTATAATGGTGAAAAAGCATGAAACCCTTCTACTATAACATTATTAATACACCACCAGGTGTTCTAAAATCTATCCAAGAGCCGAGCAACATGAAAAATGGGAGGGTCCGACATACATTTGTTGTGGACCCTCGCTTTTTGAAGTGTGTGTGTGTCTCTCTCTTACCAGCCAGGGCCAGTTGATGATCTTGTCCAGCTTGAGGGCGATGAAGATGAACTGCAGGATGTTGACCGAGCAGAGCACCTCCAGCTGAGAGAGAACGAGATCGTTAGGGGAGGTGGTAGAGAGGAGGAGGTTAGGTTAGGGTGTGGGTAGAGAGTCAGAGAGAGACAGGTAGGTAAGTGTGCGGGGAGAGAGAGAGAGAGGTAGGCTAGGCTGGGAACAGAGGCCGCGGGTGTAACTCGTACCTCCAGGGAGCGGTCGTGTCTGAAGCCCCAGACGCAGGCGGCCACGGACACAGGGGAGACGAAGAAGAGCGGCATGAAGACGAGCAGCCAAAAGTAGGCTCCCCGGGCCACGCGGTCGCACACCAGCACCTCAAACATCAGCAGCAGCACGTGGAGACCCACGGCGATCAGCATGGCCTTGAACTCCACACACGTCTCCCCCTCCGCCCTGCAGAACGGCACCGGGGTTCATAAGCAAACGTACCCCCCCCTCACACACAACGTCATACACACTAGGGATGCACGACATCACCAAACAATTGTAACCGGATTCAGGGTCAAATCAAAGCTTGTTTGTGGTGCGTTCTTTTTTGGGCACTTAAGTCGTGTTTAGACATTGAACATAAACTGCTGGCATGACGCAGCTCCACACATGCACACACCGTCCGTGGTATTAAATATAAATGTTCCAGAAGCTTAACCCTCTGCCGGACGCGCCTCATATAGCCTAGTGACGACAAGCATGCTCGGTCGATTCGCCAAAATAGCCTACGTATTTAGAGGATTCAATTAGGACGAGCTTCTTTCTTTTAATAGTGTAGCGAATGGCAGTTTGCGGATGAGGGGGATTATGACAGGTGGGTCTGCATTGTTTAAAACATTTTCAACATCTACTATGTCCATGTTGACTTTGACAAATACCCAAAAAGAAACGCAATGAACAATAAAATTTTGCAGTAGTTTAACATTTACAGACTAAATAACTAAATACAAAAATCATAAATGTCACCCAAAGATTCATAAATAGAACCTCATTACTTGGCTACTCGATGCTGTCACCGACTTTAACATAATTTCCTAAGTACCTACTGGCACCCAACACAATACAGGCCAGTACAGGGACAGTGGTCGTTGGAAAGGGAGAGGTGCAATATGCAAGTGCCACCTACATTTTACACACTGGACCTTTAAGTAACTTTGTTTGTATGACACTTATCACACTTGGATAACTTGATGACCATCCTTGGATGTGCTTTTTCATGTCCCGGCTGTGTGTAAATACTTAATTGAGTTGGGCATCTAAACACACTTCTTGAATAATAGAAATGGTATTCAAGAAGGGTTATGTAATAAGCCTGTTCAACCAACATGACAAACCTGCCGTCTTTGTCAACTCAATTCACTCATTAAACGTCAAACATATGGGTTTAATAGAGCACTGGTTTTCATACTTTGGGTCGCTGTCCATAAGTGGCCAAAATAAACCTTTTTTTCAGCCCCATATGCCTAAATCCCTTATGTCCTCATCTGGGATAATAATAAAAGCCCATCTTATCGTATCTCTTGTCTGTTTAATTTGACCATTAGTATGTTTGAAAAGGGGACTACTGCATAAATTAATATACATAGATGGTAGACAAATATTTGGTAGACAAAGGTAGCTGCACACACAAGGCTTGAACACTCCACTGCCCTACCGCATCGGGGCCGGGCGTGCTCACCTGTACTGGGGGTTGTGGGCCCAGACGGCCGTCCCTACAGAGGCCCCGATGATCACCAGGAGCTTCCATATCCATATCGGCGTGAACACGGCCCAGTAGCTCCAGTGGATGACCCCGTCCAGCCGCAACGCCAGCAGCACCGAGAACAGCAGCAGGCACGAGTAGATCAGGAACTTACTGCAGAACAACGAGAAGAGGCGTTCAGGCACTGACACGGAAGAGACATTGAGGAGATCTGAGATTGTGTTAGTAGCACGGTAATAGCATGTTCATTTTTCCAGTTCATGTCAGGTAGAGGTTAGGGTGCATCTTTTTGGTTGGATCCCAGAAACTTTCGACTGAGGGTGAAACAACATCTCCTACACTTACCTTTCTCTACTAACATACACAGTGGGGGCTCAATATTATATTTTGTGCTTTTGTTTATGTTTATAATTGAAAAGTTTCAATGAAAAGTGTACGGCTGTATTACAATATCTGCATCAACGGCAAAGTAACATTTCCATTTTCCAATGTTACCACTGTCATGAATGTGGACACCACAGGAGGTGAGGTATAACATCATATATTAAACGTCATATATTAATAGAGTCATGCAATTTAGGGACCCTCCAAAAGGGGGTGGTAGCTAAGAGAATAAGATAAGATATACTTATTCATCTCAGCAGAGAAATTGAGGTGTTCCAGCAGCCAGCATACATACACAACACAACACATGCATATCCCACCTAAGATAAGACCTATAAGCAGCAGGTATGAGTTATGGAAGCTGGCTCAAGCATGCCTCCAAGTAGACAACCCAGAAACGTTGGGCTGAGAGTCACACCTGATAACCAGACCACTATTTCCCTTGTACCACAATTTCCATACACGCATTAACATTTTGCATACGTCATTATCCATAGCGACATCAGAGATTACAAAACAACATTGAGGTAGGGTTAGGGTACCAAACGAAAGTGAAAAAAACAACTGGAAAGAGTTCAGAGTCGCCATAATAAACGCAGTGTTGTTGTCATAGATCACATGTAACCAAAACAATACCGGTGCCTAATGTAGGACATGTTGTCATGACATCGCCTTATGGGATTTACATTAAGCCTAAACATGGATTAAATAATTCAATATGTTTCGGCTGTGTGACCCACTCCTTTGAGACATCATGCCCTTGGACTCATATTAATTATTACTTTATTATCCTGTTTTTCTTTGCATATAAGCCACTAGGTACCACGTACTAAATAGAGGATGCCTAACGTCAGATATATACCAACTGCATGTCATTTTAAAGACAAATATACACACAGTGGTCATATTTTCATGACATAAGAGTGTTTTTTCAGTGTATTAGTGTATTAACTAACTTGATTCAGCCAGCCAGCTATCCACATAAACGTGTCTTGTTAAGGAAACTTTACAGCCCATTTTCTCTGGCAAGGAGTTTCGTTTAAACAAATAAGGAAAGCGATGTGATTGTCTAGATGCCTGCTGTCACAACGCCGATAAATACATGCTAACAACACAGTAGCTAGGCTAACAAGCTAGCTTGTGATTAAGGAGTGAGCGATGCCTAAACGCTCCTATATTACACAGGAGCTAGGCTAAACGCTGCTTTGCTTGGTCCCACCTCGGGTTGAAATCCTGGAACAGCCCTCTCAGATTCATGGCCGAACTGTAAAGTCCTCGACGATATCCTTATAACAAATCCATTTTACTCCTCGGCCGGTTAGCTGTCGTTATTATTGTCGATTTTCGTACATTTTTGTGTTAGGTTTACAACGACGTCCAGCTAGCCCAACTAGCCCGTTTGTTTTGCTTCCTGTGCAGCGTTGCACAAATCTCATCTCGCACTGCTTTCAGGGTCTACTCTCGCGGGAACTTTCTTCGTGGTTTGGCAGTTTATGGATCACTGTTAAATTGTATTATGTTGTTTTAACATTAGATTTTGAGTAAAACGAAGCCATGGTCATGTAAACTAAATTCCTAATAGGGGTTAATTGCGTGTCTATTGAATCGATTTCACTGTCAATTTGTTATCACGTATGTTTGCATTGTTTGTATTCTTAAAACCTTGTAGTTCTAGATTCATAACTTGAAGTATTACTGCCGTATCACACTTTCGTACTTGATAATGAAGTATACACATAGGCTACTAGTTGTATTAATCAATATATAAAACAATACGATATACAACTGTTAATACCCCCCCCCCCCCCCCAAATGCATTAAATGTCTAGAAGTTTATAGGGGTGGAATATAATGTATATTGGTTGCAACTCCATGAAGGATAAATACACAAGAAAAAGACCATTGAATTCCTCAACAATCTCGCATTTCGAGTGTTTTATTAATTCTCTCCACATAAGATATAGATTTGCCAAAATGTTGTTTTTTGCCCCACACACAGAAAACAAAAGGGGAATTGAATGCGGTAATGTTTACAATTCTAAATCTTTTAATGCAACAAAGCTACATGCTTTAAAGGAAATCCTGTGCTGTTAAAAAGTATTGTAATTGAATATTCTTTTCTTTTAAAAAAGGCACACAGTTAAGCTATCATCTCATACTGTGTCGTGGGACGGCAAAAACAAGCGAATCACAAACAAATATGTATATAAACTAATATTTACAAGCAGTTGTAAGCATTCATTGCTATACAGCTTTAATGCGACTGGTCACTTAGACAATGGGAAATTAATATACACGAAATGTCCAGAGACAAAAAAGGGGACATAAGTTGAAAACAATAATGAATAAGTGACATGATGAATTATTTAAACACAGATATGGGTCCTTAAGAAATATGCAAATGGCATACGTAAAATAATTTCGCTTGTATACAGCTTTAAACATAAACATGAAAGACATTAAAAGGTAATACTTTTAAAAGAGTTTTTGCTGTAAGTGTAGACAGAATAACGCATGGATAAGAGTACAACGTATTACAACAATAAGAGATGAAATTCATTGGGTAGTATTTTTTAAAATATAAAAGGTAATCGTACAAATGTTTGGTCTAGGCTACAAACCAACGAGAAATCAGAGTTACAATGTTATGCGTAGATAATATTGAGGGAGTGTTCGTTAAGATTTGGTTGTCAGTCAGCCTTGTAGTAAGTATAACTGCATGTTAAATCTCTCCATTTCATCTATGTGTCAAAGCTTCAAGCTACACCCAGCTAAGACTCGGAGTAGTATAAAATAAAGGGACCCCTACTCTATAAATCGAAATGTTAAAGACTGGATGCTAGACAGCTCATTCTAACACTGGTTAAAAAAAGTTGGACTTTTCTGGAGTGTATTTCCCATGATGCATGAGAATTGGTTACATTTGGGTTGGCTGGGGCTTAGGTCAGTTCAAGGACCAGTGTGAAGGGAGCAATGCACCATGGGAATAAACATCAGAGAAGTGTGTTTGCACCTGCACAATACTTATGAGAGCAGACTTTTCAAACAGAGACACTGTTTACGTAACACCTCTGGCACTCTGAAGGAACAGAAGGAAAGCTGTTCAGATTTTGTATGGTGCTTAAAAGCAAAGAAAAAAATAGTTTAAAACACGAGTCACATGGAACTAGGGTATACAAATGGCTGGGATCGGTCCAATACAGCACCAACTGCCAGGCGACCATCCAATGGGAAATAATAAGTCATTAAAGTTGGCTGAAATAAATTAAACATAATTGCTAGAACGATGAAGTAGCGATGAGCTTCAATAGTGACTGATTATGTAATCAAGTCATAGTTTTCTCTTTCTCCTCCCCCCTCCCCCCTTAGCATCTTTCCCATCCACCCTAAGACCTACCTCATAACCATAAAAACACTTCCATGTGCATCTGATACACATTCGACACGCCGCCAATAGAAACACAAACTGTAAAAAGATCTGAGGTCTTGCCCCCCTAGACCGTAGGTGTGGTCATAACTTCTATTTGTTGCACCAAAACCACTCTGCTCCCCCAACTAGTACACTGCATCCACTTCCTGGTTAGACAGAGACTGACGGGAGAGACTCAAACCATTGCTCGCTTAACTCGAAATATAACACAGCCTGTAACCCGCCAACTCCGTCCCACTCTTCCTCCTCCCTAAAACGGCCCCTAATTAACCACCAGGCGTCACTTGTGATGACACTAATCCTAGGCGATGGTGGCATCACAAGTGTGGAGTGTTGTCCACCCGGTCCACACCTGGTGGGCCCTTCAGACTCCCTCCGACCCCTTCGTCCAAGCTCATGCTGACGCGCCGTCCATGGGCGAGCAGGGACGGACGGAGCGTCCTTCTCCTCCTCAGTGGACCAGCTCCAGCTGGTTGCTGGAGAAGGGGAGCACCCCGCTGACGTAGTAGGCGATGCCGAGGGAGAGCAGGGCGATGACCACCAGGAGGAGCAGCACCCTCCAGAAGCCCAGGTCCTCCACAAACTCCTGCCACGTGGTCTTGAAGCTGGACAGCACGCCCTCGCTGCTCTGCAGGTTGGGATTCAGCAGGGAGTGGCTCTCCATCGCACTGCGGGAGGAGGGGGAGGAGCGGGTGAGGAGAGGCGGGGGGCAAGGAGCAAGGAAGCGGTGGCGGAGGGGAGGCGTGTGAGTCGGAAGAGGAGGAAGAGAAGAAGGGGGAGAAGTAGGTGGCGGAGGGAGAGGGGGTGAGGGGATGATGAGGGGTCAGGGTTATTGGAGGGGGGGGTGTAGGAAGGAGGAAGATGAGGAGTGAGGAGGAGGAAAAAGATGAGCTGTGTATATACTGCTTAGTAATACAGCACTACACACTACTTATTATTTAATACTCCATATGGTTTTTAGCTACTCTAACTTAAGATTGCTCCAAGCCGTACTTCGGCCAAAAAGCTCAATGACTGAATGAATGAATGAAGATGGGGGAATGGATGGATGTTTACCTCTCACTCTCGGCCAACTGCATGGTCTCCAGCTTTGAGTGCGCTCCCCGGTTGAAGCCCTTCACCTCCTGCTCCTCCAGGCCCTCCAGCAGGCGGATGGCATCCTTGTTCACCCCCCGTCGCTTGGCTAGCACCAGGGGCGTGGAGCCGTTGTGGTTACTGCTCACACAGAGAGACACGGATGTAGCAACGTTAGCCTCTAAACTTAGGATCCCTTTGGACAACACAACCTGCCCATCCTACTATACCGTGAACAACATGAATTACCCCTTCACAGTAACAACCAACAGTGTTTTACAGAATAGTCTACTTTGGGGTGAAGTCGTTAGTTGGTGGGACTCCCAGCCAATATTTCCTGGGGGCGATTTCCGTTGTCGCATGTTTCTAGAAGGATGCCCCCTACCCCAACCCCTACCCCTTTCGCATTAATGTTCCAAATCCACTGAAAGTCTGCTATGTAAGCGAAAATAACGAAATCCTGAACAGAATGGTAAGTCTCTGTTATCAAGTTGCCATCGACAAAAAGCCTCTGCCCGACAACTCAAAATTGGGTCGTCGGGCAGACTCAAAGGAGAAACCTCCTCCTAACACCTCCCCAACACCCCATAACACCCTCCCCTCCTCACCAGATGTCAATCTTGAGGCCGTTGGACACCAGGAACTGGATGGTGTCCACGTGGCCGCACAGGTGCAGCGCCGTGTTGCCGTGGTAATCCGTGGCGAGGAGGTCGGCGCCGAACTTGTGCAGGAAGCGGCAGATGTCCACGTTGCCGCGGGCGGCGGCCAGGTGCAGGCCCGTGCGCCCGCGGGTGTCCCGCATGTTGGGGTCGCAGCCCGTCTCCAGCAGCCGACGCCCAAAGTGCAGGTCTCCGTCGATGCAGGCCTGCAGCAGCGGCGAGCTGGCCTGCGCCGAGTCGTTGATGAAGACATAGGACATGTCCGAGTGGGTGTCGGAGAAGTCCAGCTTACCTGGCCCCGTCGAGGTGATTGGTTGTTATTATCAGTTCATGGGGTGGGTAACAGGGTTATGCAGTGACATCCTTGTGACAATCACTAATGCTCTTTGTATTTCCTACTACATAGACCACTGTCTTACGCCTCTTTTATTTTGTACAGAGATTACTGTCATTTATGGAGGACCAAAGCACCTACTAGTCAAAATAAATACAGGAATACTAAAAACCTTAAGTAGCAAAAGGTCGAGATGCAAAGTCGAGATGCAAAATAAAACATTCAAAATGAAGTGATACAGCTAAGATCATATTTAAATATTTACAAGCTGCGGACAAACAGCATACAATATGGACACATAGGAGGGGTGTATGGGTTAGACATAAGCCACCCAACTGGCACTTAATATATAAACAAGGGTACCATCACCTAAAGGAATGTCCAGCCACTGTACAGACTTCTGACTGAGCAGGAGTTCATTAACGCTACCTGAACACTACCCCCTCTCTTGTCACAGAGACAGAGAGATCAACATTAAACCCAAGATTAGCAGATCCATGCAAAACCACCCACTACCATAATGTCAGCACAAATCTGCCCATCAGCTGGCAAAACGCCACATACATCATATGGAGTATGTTGAAACGACTAATCACAACAGTACACCGCTAGATAACATTTGCTGCATTAATAACAGACTTAAATAAAGCAACATTTGACATGGATCAAATACAATGACAAGCCAATGCTAACACCGTTAGCTCATCCTCGTCAAACGCTGGGATGAATGTGACAATGTGAGCCGTTTGACACAGGTCCAGATCAAATAGCAATGTTTAGCTAATAAGTGATAATGAGGTGTTGTGGTAAATACCTGTGGATGTGGACAGATCAGATGAGAAAGGAGAGTCCGTTAGGATCTCGGTAGCTATGTTGTTGTGTTGGTTGCGGCTGACGCTATACGTTTTACGACATACGCAACTCCTTTACGACAGACTCTTCCTTCCCCTTTCCCGTTTCATGTTAATTTCAGCAACTGAAACCAGTGTCAAAATACAAACCATTATTTACTTATTTTTCTAGCACCTTTCTAGCAGTACATAGGTTCTAGGCTCTAATCTATTTCGAGTTACTAAAATAATGAATAGTCTATATATCACATGCAGTTAAAGTTAAATTAAAAGTTGGATAAAGCACCTATTCAATTCCAGAATGAAAATTTCTGCAAAATCAAATGTTGTACATTATATATCTCTAGCTATTAAGATCTTTATCTAAAGAAAAGATCTGGCATGAGATAAAACATGGTTGGAGTAGGACATAATCAAGTGGTTGTTAGTGGGTGATACAGCTAAGAATATATTTCAATATTTACAAGCTGAGGACAAACAGCATATAATATGGACACATAAGAGGGGTGTATGGGTTAAACATAAGCCACCCCGCTAAAGTGAAAGTTGGATCAAGCACCTGTTCAATTCCAGAATGAAAATGTCTGCAAAATCAAATGTTGTACATTATGGATCTCTAGCTAAGATCGTTATCTAAAGAAAGATCTGGCATGAGATAAACATGGTTGGAGTAATCAATTGGTTGGTAACAATGTGATAGTGAATTCAAAAGACCAGCAGCCAATGCCGAAACATGCACCTATGTTCTCTGCTCCTTTTGGGGTTCGGAAGAATGTCTGGCGGCAGGATTCTCAAGTCGAAACCTGTCTATAAATTCTTCATGAGTTCATGAGCGTTGGTAAAGCCGATTTATGTGTCAGATAAGACAGATTTAAATAAAACCATTCCCAGATGTTCAGTTGTATTGTACTTTATTTCATAGTGAGCACAGACATACACGTTACGGTATTGGACATGTCAGGGCGCATGTCTCCCACGTCCCTCTTGGAGGAAAGTATTCTTTCCTTTCTCTGCAGTCGTGTAGAAACATGGATCGTATCATAGCTCTCGATTTCTTTGTTAGGTCAGTGTGTGAAATCTAAATGTTGAACCGAGCAAGAACAGACGGTTCATCCGTCTGTTCAGGGTTCATCCATGGATCTCTTGTTATTCTGCGTTACATCTAAAGATCTCTGGTGAATACATTTTTGGGCATATACAAACATTTTTTATTGGATTTTTTTTTTTATTGAATGTACAGCTCAGTTTCTCCCCGGCCCAACTCAGTATATAACAACCATTAAAAAAATCTGGGAGAATAACGTGACTTTAAGATTTAACTAAATAATTACAATCTACATTACAGACAATAGACAAGGGACAAATGGGGGGAGGGGGGGGGGGGGGGGGGGGGGGGGGGGGTGGGATGTGAAAATAATGAAACATGTAAAATGCATAAAAGGTCACTAACTCAGAGCCGAGACCAGCATAGAGATAAAGCTACGTGTCAGAAACAGGGGCCATAGTGGTTACAGGTTCCCCCGGGTTCTCATCATCCTGGCCTAGCGAAAAGGGGGTACAAGCTACAGCCGCCATGGAGGATCCAGGTCCTGGTTTGTCTCAAGGCATTGTAAACAACAATTGCAGCCGAAACCGATCGCTCATGGATGTGGTTCTATGACTGGAGACGTGCAATGTTAACCTTAGTGAGGCTAAAGCTGATGGGATAACACTTGCTTTACGTACCCGCTGCATCTCCCTAGCTAAGAGACAAGGAAACTCCACAGGGAAAGACAATAGAGAAGAAGAAGAGAGCACCACAATTAACAAAATACACCATGTGACTCGGCTTCAACATCATAATACCAACAAACTGGAGCCAGGCAATAAGCACTATGTACAACAACGACAACGACAAACTGTCTGTGTCTTATGCATGTGTCATCTGCATAGAAGAGTTTTTTGTTCAGGGTGGTGGGAATGCGGGGATATTCGGTCATAAGCAGCAAATATATGAATGTTTTGCCAATAATAGCAAAGACTGAAAAGTTGAATTATGGGAAAGCGTAGCCTGTAAATCCAACTAGAGAAGATGATTAAGCATACCTATTGGTCGTAAAAAAAAATACAAAGGAAGCCAATCAGATCAGTGCAATATATATTAACAACTGTAAAAATAGCACGGGTTGGCCAGATGACTGCCGATCACAGTCTGCCTTTAGCATAATTTTTGGGTTTGTAAAGAAAGTGCGGATATCGTGAAATCAACAAGGAGTAGATAAAGGAATCATAGTATGGATGACAGTACCAGAATCTGGGAGAGAAAAACACTTAAACTCAACCAATTCAGTCAGAACCAACATTTTCATGGGGAGTACAAACAAAGAATGAGGTCATTCATAGAACAACAATATCCAACAGGAGACGCTTGGATATTTATTGGGAGTGCTGCATGGTTAGTCCTATGTTATGATTTGTGGGTGAGTCGAAGCGCTGCAAGGCCTATTATTCCTCTCTATCGAACGGTGGGGGGGAAGGGGGGGGGGGGGGGGGGGGGGGTCACTCGATGCGAGATAACCCAGTGAAAACACAGGATTACAAGGAGAAAGAAATAAAAAACATAATGTGAGATCAAAAAACACGGAAGACACACAATAGCACCACTGTAAATAATAATCTAGTGAAGAACAACGGAGAATCCCCTCTTTCTTCCTACTCCTCATTTATCTTCTTCCTCCTCGACACCCAAACCATCACCACAACACAACCCCCGAGGGGAGGGGCCTCGTTTCCTTTCAGTCATTCATTTCTAATAGTTACTCCTTGTATTTATTATAGCACCTTGACCTCTACCATGCTCACCCTCATTCTCTCTCCTCGTCTGTACGCTTATCATGACTGGAGGCGTTCTAACACAAGCATCATCATCCTCAACATCGTCACCACCGCTTCTATCAGTCTTTCTCCCTCCTTCTCCTCCTCCTCCTCCCGTCGGTCTCTCCATCCCTCCCCACCAGGAGAGGACGAAGGGGGGGCGAAGGGGGGGGGGGGGGGTCGGGGCGACTACAAGAGCTTGCTGCAGACCTGGCAGCGGCTGACGCGGGACAGCTGCGTGCCGCCCTTCAGGGTCTCCTGAGGCGGGGCGTCCACGAACTCGCGGCGCTGATCCACCGTGGTGAGCCAGAAGCTGTACTTGTTGGCGAAGTAGTGGCAGGTGCCCTTGGCGCCGTTGCACTCGATGAAGGGCGTGGCCCG
Source organism: Gadus morhua (assembly GCF_902167405.1). Taxonomy (NCBI): domain Eukaryota; kingdom Metazoa; phylum Chordata; class Actinopteri; order Gadiformes; family Gadidae; genus Gadus; species Gadus morhua. The sequence goes on from NC_044064.1 coordinate 11,889,987, forward strand.
GAAGTCCTCCAGGCACGAGCCCGGGGAGACCAGCGACTGGCCGCCGCCCTCCGCGCCCGCCGCCGTGTGCTGCGGGGGGGGGGGGGGGGGGGGGGGAGGGAAGAGGTTAGCGGTGGCGTTAGAAGCTAGACGACACGTTGGTTTGATGGAAGGGATTCACTGGACCGAATAAGCAGGTCCCACTGCGTCTAACCTGACGATGAAGCACTTTGACTTTGACTTTGTGTGTGAGACAGCAGGCAATCGATTAGGGTGGTGAGAGGAGGGGGTCGAGGTGATAGAAGGAGGCGGAGGGAGGGGCGGAGAAGGACAGGGGGAGAAGGGAGCAGAGAATGTGCAGGAGGGAGGCGGAGGAGGGCAAGGAGAGGAGAGTGGAGGAGAGGTTGGAGGAGGAGGTGAGGGAGAGAAGGGTGGAGGAGGAGGTGAGGGAGAGAAGGGTGGAGGAGGAGAGGGGGGGAGGAGGTGAAGGGGAGAGAGGAGGTCGGAGGAGGAGCAGGAGGAGGAGGAGGAGGAGGAGGAGGAGGAGGTGCTGCAGGCTGGGAGAGGAGAGGGGGGTCGGGAGGTGAAGGGGAGAGAGGAGGTGGACATTGAGTGGAGCCCCACCATGAGGAAGGAATATCCTATCCAGAGGCTCCTCCACCCACGGGGGCAGGTTGGGATGGTCATGTCCTGGCTGTGGACCGCCACGGCCTGGGAGGGCGCCTCACACACAGAACACCTGGACCGCACAACCACATCCACAGGTCAAAGGTCAGGTCATAAATACATAGATATACAGAAAAAGACGGAATAAACATGGGAACTACAGACAGAAAACTAAGATGGCCGACCTGCTGATGTAGGAGCGGATCTGCTCCTCGGCGACGGGCATCATGGGAATTGGCGCGGTGGTGGACAGCCAATAGGATTTGTCGTTGCGGCTGGCGTAGTAGCAGACCTCGTTAGGGGAGCAGTAGAGGAAGGGGATGGTGCTGAACCTAGGGAGACAGGATCCAGCCAGACCTGGGAGAGAGAGAGAGGGAGAGAGGAAAGGAGGGGAGGGAGAGAGAGAGAGAGGGAGAGAAAAGGAGGTGAGGGAGAGAGAGAGAGAGAGAGAGAGAGAGAGAGAGAGAGAGAGAGAGAGAGAGAGAGAGAGAGGAAGAGAAAAGGAGGTGAGGGAGAGAGAGAGAGAGAGAGAGAGAGAGAGAGAGAGAGAGAGAGAGAGAGAGAGAGAGAGAGAGAGAGAGAGAGGGAGAGAAAAGGAGGTGAGGGAGAGAGAGAGAGGGAGAGAGAAAAGGAGGGGAGGGAGAGAGAGAGAGGGAGAGAGAAAAGGAGGGGAGGGAGAGAGAGAGAGAGGGAGAGAAAAGGAGGTGAGGGAGAGAGAGAGGGAGAGAGAAAAGGAGGGGAGGGAGAGAGAGAGAGGGAGAGAGAAAAGAGGGGACATTAACATGCATTATGGTTGTGTTTTTGCGATTTTTTTATTCTAATGGCGACATCCAGTGGAACACACCAATGTGCAGTAATAGTTTACGAAGATATCTGTCTTTGTACTTTGTACTAGAGGATCAATCATCCTCGTCCAACCCCATTTTCACAGTCTCCCATTGTGCAGGACTCTGTGTGTTATCTAATCAATGGTGAGCGGGGGGGGGGTTCCAAGCTAGGCTCAGCTCAGGTGTTCAGCTGGGCGTACCGAGGTCCTGGTTGTGGGCCTTCTCCTGCCCCTCCACGTACAGCAGGCTGTACCCGTCCCACAGCTTGGCCATGCCCTGCGGACACATGGGCACCTGCTCGTTCTGGCTGTGCTTCACCAGGGTGTAGCCGATGCTGTGGCTACGCCCCACGCCGCCGGCGACCCCGGGGATACCCGGCTGACCGGGGAAGCCTGGAGGGTGGAGGAGAGGGGGGGGGGGGGGGGGTTGGTCGAGGAGGTGATAGGGGGAGGGAGGAAAGGGTAGAGTTGACTTAGAGTTAGAGTGCATGAAGGGACAAACCATTCAGACAGGCAATCAGAGGGTCAGAGCTCTCACCTTGCTCTCCAGCGGGTCCAGGGAAGCCAGGGGGACCCGGATCTCCGAGCGGTCCGAGCAGACCACCAGAACCCATACGACCCAGCTTACCGACCGGCCCCGGGCGCCCCTTAGGACCTGGCGAGCATAAGACACAACGGGGATTAATACGGCGCCGGCGTCTCTAACACAGGCCTACAGCGCGGCTCCTCTTGAAGACGCACCAGATCGCCCTGGCATCCCGGGCTGACCAGGCTCTCCACCGGTACCGGGCCCCCCGAGGGCTCCGGGACCACCCGGGTCCCCAGACGGTACACTGATCGCCGCCGGTGTGGAGGTAGGGCCTGGACGTCCCTTACGCCCAGGCCCGCCTGGAGAGCGAGAGAGACATTGGTTTACGTCACGTTTTAGCGCTCATGCTACGCTATTAGCATCCTAGCTCATCCTATTGCGATGCGACGCGTCAACGTTGGCATGCTAATGCCAGGTGTCCCCCTTACCTCTGGATCCCTTGAGGCCGTGGGCGCCATAGTAACCGTTCTCGCCACGGTAACCCTTCAGCCCAGGACCCCCGCTGTAGCCCGTGTCGCCTCTCTCTCCTGGGGTACGCAGAGCACACACACACACACCGCTAGCTTAGCTTAGCTTCGTAAGTCAAACCAATCAATTGAAGTTCTTTTATTTTTTTATGGTAAACGATGACGGACGGAAATGACTATTTAGGCATAACGACTGACCTTTGAACCCGGGGCCGCCGTTGTAACCGGGGCCCCCTGGATGTCCTGCTTCACCCTTCCTAGCAGGGGCGCCAGGGAAGCCCGGCAGACCGGGATCACCTCTGTCTCCCTGGGCCGTACCGGGGCCGGGGGGCCCGGGCGGTCCTGTAGGCCCACGGAGACCTGGGGGGAGACAGGAGGGGGAGGAGAGAGAGAGAGAGAGAGAGAGAGAGAGAGAGAGAGAGAGAGAGAGAGAGAGAGAGAGAGAGATGGAGGCGATGAGAGAGAGGAGGAAGAGGAGGAGGAGAAGGAGAGGAGGAGGAGAAGGAGAGGAGAGAGGTGGAGGAGAGAAGAAGAGGTCTATTTGATGCTGACCAGGTGACAATGGTGATACTAGTGATATTGGTGATACTGTTGATGCTGGCGATCCTGGGGATACTGATGGTGATAGTGGTGATACTGGTGAAAGAGTTGACATCCGTGATATTTACCGTACTCTCCATCCAGACCGGGCAGGCCAGGGTCTCCTAATGGTCCTGGGATATCTGAGCCCACTGTCTCTCCTGGACGCCCAGGGAGCCCTGGGAATCCAGTGAGACCGGGACCACCTGCACGCACACACACACACACACACACACACACACACACACACACACACACACACACACACACACACACACACACACACACACACACACACACACACACACACACACACAAATATATATGAGAAATCGCACTGCGGAATACCATAATTTGACAGCAGCCTCGTTTGCTTGCTGACTTGATCGTGAAAATGTATTCAACAGAAAACACAGATATGTGTGGGGTCTCACCGGAGTCTCCTCTCTCTCCCTTCTCCCCGTTGCGGCCTGGTCCTCCAGGGTACGAGTCTCCTCGCTCTCCCTTCAGCCCATTAGCTCCCGGTGTCCCTGGACGACCGCCGATACTGGGGCCTGAAATCACCCACACACAGACCGTCCGTCACGCTGTCCCGTCCCTGGGTCGACCTTTAACCTCCGGTGACTTACAGTGAACTCAGAGACGGGGCGTCAGGGAGGAGGTTAGGTTACTAGATGTCTGAAAGGGGGGGGGGAGAACCATCCTGGTTCTCGGCGGGCTGGGAGAGGTGTGGATGTTGCGGGGCTTACCTGGAGTTCCCGGAGCACCTCTCGGTCCGGCCAGTCCGTTGAGTCCGTGGAGACCCATAGAGCCAGGTAGACCTGGAACACACGCGTGAACACATGTGTGCGTCATGGGTCGAACTGTTTGTGTGTTTGTGTCATGCATTCCCGTTGGCCTCACGGTGTTTGTGTGCGTTGCCGGTATCGACTTTGATTACCTTTAGCCCCCGGTCCTGCGGGGCCGCCGGGCTGCCCGGGCGTCCCGTCACGGCCTCTGCCCCCTGGGTAGCCTGGGAGACCTTTAGCCCCTGGGAAGCCAGGGGAGCCTGGACAGGCAGAAGAGGACAGACGGTTGTGGCGTGGTCGTA
>NC_044064.1:11899182-11901682 GCF_902167405.1 Gadus morhua
AACTGCTTTTTCCTTGTGTATTTTTCTTTTCAATTTGCCTGAGAAACACTTTTTTCAAGTTATTCCCTATCTCTTTAAAGCTATCCTATCGGCCATTAGACTATATCCTTCTTAAAACAAGTGAATGTTCAATTTGAAGTGCTATGGGCTGAAACTGGAAAAAAAAGGACTCAAATCCTTGTGACATGATTTGTCACGTACAAAGCCGTATTGAATAAGAAACTTGAAATAGCTGTTGCTTGGTTCTCACTTGCTTTAAGAAAAACGTGTTGAGGTTAACGAGGGGAAGGCAGGGGAGGCACACTGAAGAGACAGAATAGAAAGAAATAGGAATTAATGGTGTTTGGTCAGGGTAATGGAAATATGAGAGGGAGGAGGAGTTGGAGGAGGGAATGGGAATGGGAGGTGGAAGAGGATGGTTTGGATGCTCGGGGAGAAGGTGGAGGAGGTGGAGGAGCAGAGAAATGGCGAGCTGGTCTCACCTGGACAGCCTACCGAGTGTTCCAACGCCACCAAGGAAAGGAGGTAAGGATGCAAGGAGACAAGGGTGGTGGTGAGGAAGACGAGGAAGGAGTGAGGTAATGAGGAAAGGAGGGGGATGCAGGAGGGTGGGACAATGGAGAAAAGGGGGTGGGGAAGAGGTGAGGAGTTTTTTTTTTGGTGATGTAGAGCATCAATTCATTATAAAAATGACAAACAAAGATGATGTGTTTTTGGTAAAGATCAACCATACAGAGACATGTACCAACACCCCAACAGGAACAGCTGAAGTCAAGCACTGAAACTCGCATATCAATTTACCAAGTCAAGAAAGGACTCAAAACTCCAGGACCGTCGAGAATATCAGTGGACATGGAAACGATCGTACGACTAAACTCATTACACACATGCAGGTTCAGACTTAGCATCAAACTCGACTCTGGTGGGATCCGACCTCAGGAGCGATTGGGTCGTAACAGTTAGCGGCAACCCCTCTGACAACCAAGAACCAATGTCTTTCAAGGGTTTGCGTTCACAATTTCGATTCTCGATGGAAAAAGCCCCGACTGAGTCGGGGACGCACCAGAGCCGGCATTCCGGAGGTTTCATAGAGGCGCTCACCTGGAGATCCGTTGGGGCCCGGGAGACCCGGGGACCCGCGGGGCCCGGGAAGTCTCGTCGTGATGTCGCTGGGCAGGCCGGGGGGACCGGCAATACCGTTATAACCGCTGTCTCCGCGCCCACCCTTTGGCCCGGGACCGCCGGAGCGACCGTCGAAACCTGAGGAGGAGGAGGTAAAGCGTGAGTAAAATAGTACCCGCTTAGTAGCACTGCACCATCGAGTAGTAGTACCACTGATCTACTATGGCTGCTGATACCTATACTACCATGGGTTGCTATAGGCTCGCTCAAACACACACAACCACACACACACGCAAGCACAAACGCACAAAAACACACAACATGTTCCTGTCTGTCCCTCTCCCCCCCTGTCCCTCCCTTCTATCATCTTATTCTCTCTCCCCCCCACCCCCCCCCCCCCCCCCCCTCCCTCCCATCTCTCCCTCAATTTCAACCGAGTGTCGGTAACACCGCTGGAGGCCGCGGTGGGTCACGTGACGTACCAGGGGACCCCGGCCCACCGGGGCTCCCCGGCTGGCCCTTGTCTCCGGGGGCCCCGGGGAGGCCGTTGAGTCCGGGGGAGCCGGGCGTGGCCCCCAGCACCTCCCCGGGCTGGCCCTTGCCGCCGGGGATGCCGGGGAGGCCGTCCTTCCCTCTGGGGCCGTCGTAGCCCTGGCCGGGGAGACCGGGGGAGCCGGGGTCCCCCCGTATCCCGGGGAAACCTGGGGGGGGGGGCGGGGGGGGGGGGGGGGGGAGAGAAGGTGTGGGTGAAGCGGTTTGAGGGCTTATATGCAGGGCCATGCAAACAAGTGGCTTACAAACTGGAAATCAATGCCTTCTCCCATAAAGAGAATAATTCATATTTAAAAAATAACTATACAAAGTACAGCACAATCAAAACAAAAACCCAAAATATAAAAGAGCTAAGCCAAACGCAAAAAAAAACAAAAAACAAAAAAACAAATATGTTAATAAAATCAAAACTCTGCTCTTGAAATGGCTTCAGGACCATGGACAGTTCCTCAGGACAGACACAGCACCCCGCTGCCTCAACGTGGGCTCTTTGCTACATTGTTCCTCGAGTTGCTGAGCAGGGACCAACCTTGGGGACCTGGTTGCCCTCCGAAGCCGGGGTCTCCCCTCTCTCCCTTGTTCCCGTTGAAGCCTGGACGCCCAGAGCTGCCGGAGAACCCGGGCTGGCCTTTAGGACCTGGGAAACACAAAGCCTCCTTAGCAAAAACCTCTCTGGGGCCATCTGGGACTTAAACCTTCTCCTACGTTGTAACGTCATTATGCGCAGCGGGTAGGAGTCGGACACGACAGAGACGGGTCGTTAAGGAGCAGCTAGGGGTTAGACAGTGAAAACACAGACAGGTCGTCGCTTTTATGTTTGCTTTAG
>NC_044064.1:11906682-11911682 GCF_902167405.1 Gadus morhua
GTGTATCCGGGGGAGCCGGGGTCTCCCGCCTCGCCCTTCCGTCCGTATCCACCGGGGATGCCGTCCAGCCCGGGGGGTCCCTGTGACCCCGGGTACCCCCTGGAGCCCCCCCCCAGACACGCGCAGTCTCCATTCTCTCCTGGGGGAGGAGAGAGGAGAGGAGAGGAGAGGAGAGGGGGAGGAGAGGGGGAGGAGAGAGGAGAGGTGAGGGGGAGGAGAGGGGGAGGAGAGAGGAGAGGTGAGGGGGAGGAGAGAGGAGAGGGGGAGGAGAGGGGAGGGGGAGGGGAGGAGAGAGGAGAGGGGGGGAGAGGAAAGGGGGAGGAGAGAGGAGAGGAGAGAGGAGAGGGGGAGGAGAGAGGAGAGGAGAGGGGGAGGAGAGGAGAGGGGGAGGAGAGGGGGAGGGGAGGAGAGGGGGAGGAGAGGGGAGAGGAGAGGGGGAGGAGAGGAGAGGGGGAGGAGAGATGAGAGGAGAGAGGAGAGGAGAGAGGAGAGGGGGAGGAGAGAGGAGAGGAGGGGGGGAGGAGAGGAGAGGGGGAGGAGAGGAGAGGGGGAGGAGAGGAGAGGGATGGGAGGAGAGGGGGAGGAGAGGAGAGGGATGGGAGGAGAGGGGGAGGAGAGGAGAGGGGGGAGAGATGAGTGAGAGGGAGGAGTGCAAATAGGAAAGCGGGATGGGAGAGAGATGAGTGAGAGGATGATAGAGGGGTGAGTGATGAGGGAGAGGATGATAGAGGAATGAGAGGGGATGATAGAGGGGTGAGTGATGGGGGAGAGAGGGATGACAGGGGAGGAGGGTAATGACATAGGGAGAGGAGGGAGTTGACAGCGAGATGAAAAGAGAAAGATGGATATTAGAAGTCATGTGAGTTATATAAGTGGGAAGTGGAATATACTGTTTGTGTGTGTGTGCATGTGTGTGTGTGTATGTTTGCGTGTGTCTGTGTGCGGGTATGTATGTTTGCGTACGTGTGTGTGTCTTTATGTTTGCGTATGTGTATGTATCTGTGCGTATGTGTATGTGTGTGTGTCTTTATGTTTGCGTATGTGTATGTGTGTGTGTCTTTATGTTTGCGTATGTGTATGTGTCTGTGTGAGTGTCTATGTGTGTGTACCTTTGTGTCCTCTGTAGCCAGTACCACCAGGGGGGCCTCGGACTCCAGGCTGGCCAGGGGTCCCAGGAATAGACACCGGAAAACCGGGACTAGTAGCTGTAACACACACACACACACACACACACACACACACACACACACACACACACACACACACACACACACACACACACACACACACACACACACACACACACACAAACAGCCCCACAATATCATTGTTAAAAGGTAAGCCTACATTTTCAGGTTGTCTGTTGCAGTGTAAACATGTCTTTCTATCCTGACAGATCTCTAGAGATGGATAGATAGATTGATGGATAGATGGATTAATTCGGACAGTATTATGTGCAGTTTGGTTTTGTTGTCAGTTCCACAACTTTATGAAACAACGGCACCCCCTAGTGGTGAGATGGGAGAACAGAGGCTCGGAGTGGATGAACCTTCGCCGACAAGATCAGCCGGTGTGAGACGTCTTCAGGGTTAGAAGATGCCAGTTGGGATCTGTCGTTGTTTGTATCGCTTTTCGTTTAGGTGGGTGTTGCTGTCTGGATATCGCCATGGCGATGTGAGGGAAACGATGGCCGCTTGGTGGCTATACCTGAAGCGGTTGACCTTTACAGCGGGGGAACGACCCCCTAGGGATGTCATTGCAGAGGTCAGGGGTCACGCCCTGACCTTCCAGGGGTCGTACCTGTGAGCCCGGGGGGGCCGGTGGGTCCTGTGAGACCCCGAGGTCCTGGGTTCCCGGGCCGACCCTCGGGGCTGTAAGACGGTCTCCCAGGGTTACCTCTCTCTCCCTTGGGGCCAGGAGTCCCGGGGAAGCCCGGTAACCCGGGGCGATCTGAGATGGACAGAGGGGGTGGGGGCGATGGACAGACGGGTTATGATGGACTGATCCAATGATCGGTGAAGAGATTTATTCAGTGTGTGTGTGTGTGTGTGTGTGTCCTACCGGATCCGAAGCTGGGTGCTGGTATTCCAGGGGATCCGGGGTAACCGCTGGGTCCCTGGTCGCCACGGGGGCCGGGATATCCATCCAAACCGGGGTCACCTGGTGGACCTGTACCCAATCAGCAGGGGGGAAGGAAGTGAGGAACAGGAAATACAATACACCCAGGGAGAAGGGAGTATGTGCTTGTCTGGGTATTTTTGTGTGTGTGTGTGTGTGTATGTGCGCACACACAAACACACACACACACCTTGAACTGAGGTCCCGCGGTTGCTGGAGTAGGTCGGTGGTCCTGGTGGTCCTGTGTCTCCTTGGTCGCCCTGACAACGAAGAGAAGACTGTCAGCAATACCATTCTCACATAGCAACGCACACACACACCAGTCATCAACAGAAAGGTTACAAGTCACACAACACCCTCCAGTGTGTTTAAAATAATTTAATTCAGCAGTTAAGCCTTCACAAAACAACTCGGTCCAAAATGAGTTCACAACAAAATAACGTAAACGACATTACTGTCATCTGGTGGTAAAAGTGAGGTACTGCAGGCATGCCGCAAATATATGATCACCTTGGGTCCTATGTATCCGGGTTGCCCTGGTTGACCGTTGTTTCCTCTGTATCCCTGTGTGGAAAAATAACAAGCATTAATAATCAATGAAGTTTTATGATTAAACTCAGCTGTGTAACCCCTTCTATATAAAATTTGGCTATATTATAACTAGAGCAATGTAGATTATATATCTTCTATCCCTTTGGGTTCTTCTGTCTCTATTTTTCAAAGACGTAGCACATGAAGCAGTTTCTTATTTGATTAATTGTATGTACTCGCGTTATTCTGGCATTTCTGGGTTGAATCTTCGACACTAATTGTATATCACTTCTGATTAAAGTGGCAACCTAATAATGGTAATGTAGATTAGATGGGTACTAAAAAGTAGCACATATAACAATATATAATAATATGAGATATATAAGTAAAATACAATGAATGAAGTGGACTCAATACATAAACAAATAGGAAGAAATTCCCAATAAAATAAAAAAACAATGTGCATATTCATTGAACTAACTCAACAATCCTGATCATTTGTAGTTTTATGTTGATCATTTGTATTGTGTATTTCTCCACAGTTTACCTGCTGTCCTAGTCCACCGGGAGGGCCGTTAAAACCGGAAGGTCCCTGTTGGGAAGCAGAGACACGCTTTGTTAATGAGAATGTCTTAGAAAGAAAACGTGTTGATTTAGCTCCTTTTATTTTTAAGTTTATAAGTTTTTACCCGTCCGCCGGGGTATCCAGGAATTCCCTTCTCCCCGACCTCACCAGGAAAGGCAAACGGACCCTGAATGACAGTCAGAGACACACAGGGACAACTCTAAACACAGTGGACATCCTCTGACCACATTGGAACAACCCGGTGTCCAAGGTTAAATTCCTCCAGGCTGATGAGTGAAATCACAGAAGGACTTTTACTTTGGAAACCAAAACAACAACAATCTCCATTGCATAAATCCATTGCATTTTCTTTTTAAACGGACTGCATTTATACAGAGCTTCTCTCCCCAAAAGCCAATGAACGTGCTTTACAATATCGCCTAACGTACGCATTAGAACACCCATTAATACAGCCATTCACACACCGACGGCGGCGCATGGCCACCGAGCAAGGGCACGGTCAGCTCGTCAGGAGCAGTCAGGGTGTGGTCTCTCACTCAGAGACACCAGTCGACACTCAGCGCGGAGGAGCCGGGGAGCGAACCAGCAACCCTTTCGGTGACCAGTCACCACCCCCTACCTCCTGAGCCACACGCCAACAACATATCCTTCTATAAGCTGAACGAATGATGCTCAAAACAAAGTGAAGGTAAGACCACGTACGGGGGCACCTGGTCTCCCTGGATACCCACGGCGACCTTGATAACCTGGATCGCCCTGAAAGAGAGAGAGAGAGAGAGAGAGAGAGAGAGAGAGGGACAGAGAGAGAAAGTTTAGAATTTGATAGGAGTTACATTTTATTGCTGTCACAGCAGAGAAGCTTCTACAGTGAGAATGGCATGCCAATTACGCAATTTGACTGATGACTGTTGAAAACTATGTAGGAATGATAGGCATTTTTTCTGAAGGTGATGATGAACATGCATGAACACACACAGACATGTGGATGCCATGTATGGGTGTGTCTTAGGTCCTTCTCTCTCCTACTGTGCAGTTGCCCCAGGGCACGTGGGAAGCTGGCCCTCTCCTGCTAGTTACCTGAGCTCCTTTGTAGATGGTTAGAATCCCTCCTCCCATCTGAGAGCCGTCGCCGTGGGTACCGCTGGGCCCGGGCAGACCCAAGTCTCCCTGGATACCGAAACACACAGCGATCAGCCAATCAAGAGGGGGAACATAGGCAGGGGGGCGGGAACCAGGAAGTGGAACAAGGTGAGAGTCGAGGTAGATGGAGAACGAGTAAAGAAGAGGAGGATTGAAAATGATATAAATATAGATGTAGATTAAGTAAGAAAAACATAGATGGTGCGCGTGTGTGTTTACCTTGTCTCCTCTCTCTCCTTGTAAACCAACACTGTGACTTCCCTGTGAAACAACAAGTTTGCAACCAACCACAATTAAATCAGTTATAATACTTCAAATACTCCCATCACAGCTACAAATACTTCACGGGAAAGTCATTCAAACTTAAACGTGCATCAAGTATTATAATATTAAGATAATTGTCAAATAATAAGTAATAAAAATAGTTCTGATACTCATATTATTACTACTGTATATATTTGGAGGTGAGAGAGATAAAGGTAACACTAACAAATGTTAACAGCAATTTGAACAGAGTAGAGCGACATCACGCCCTGGTGGTGAGATGGTGTAACAGCAACTATCAGTAGGCCAGGGTTACCATCTACCTTCCAGTACAGTTAAAACCCTATACCGCCACCTCATG
>NC_044064.1:11914182-11946682 GCF_902167405.1 Gadus morhua
TAATCTAATCTCATTATGATGCCGTTATAATCTAATATAATCCCATTGCATATACATACAAACTCATCGATTCAAATCTAATTTGATTGAATTTTTATCAATGTATAAACTAATCTAATATAATTTTGAATCTAAATTAATCTAAATGTATAAAATCGAATAGAATGTAACATAATCGAATCAAATCAAATGACAATCAAATCCTGTTTGATATATGCTACAGTAAACGGATCACAACATTTTAAGAAATCAAATTCATATAATCAATGATAGAAAAAAGCAAAAAAATCGTTGCATAAACTCCATTATTTACCCTGTTAATATCAGAGCACTGTACCTTTGTTTTCTCAAAGCCTTTTAAACCTTCTACCTATCTTTCATCACATTCATCCCAATCTCTCTCTTTATTTCCTCATCTCACATCACAGGGCTTCAAAACTTTCCACACAAGGAGTTAGCTTTTCACTTAGAAGCTGAACTACACACTGCAGCCTTACAGGGGCACTACGACTTAGGGGTGGACGGGTGGTATACCCTCAGAATATCACACCCACTTCATCTGGCATATGCACAACATAAGTAATAAACGGTAGTAAGCACGCATTGCATTGCTCTGCAAAGACAAATGACTTCTGCCAGCAAACTGAAGAGAAGAGTTAGACACACACACCCTCACACACAGGGGGAAACTGTTGGTGAAAGATGTACACAGTTGGTCGCCATTTTGGATTGTCTTGTGTAAAGTGTGTAATGTATTTGGTACAACAGAAACAAGTTGGGACAAAGCACTTTTCTCTAAAGGCAGATTAACTCACAATGCACAAATGTCAGAGGGGCGGGGTTAAGGTGTGTGTGTGTGTGTGTGTGTGTGTGTGTGTGTGTGTGTGTGTGTGTGTGTGTGTGTGTGTGTGTGTGTGTGTGTGTGTGTGTGTGTGTGTGTGTGTGTGTGTGTGTGTGTGTGTGTGTGTTGTATTGTATTGTCTTGCATCCACGGTGGTCTGTTCCTATAATGTTTAAGTTGACAAAAAACAGCTACAACAGGATCACTGAGCATGCACACACACACACACACACACACACACACACACACACACACACACACACACACACACACACACACACACACACACACACACACACACACACCCTACAGTTTAAAACAACCTGTCATTAGCAGTTTTTAAAGAAAGGGCATGGATGAAGGAGAGAGGGATGAGGGGATGAGGAGAGGAAGAAGGGAGGAGAGGAAGGAGATGCAGATGTCTGCTTTAAAGGGTCAGAAAGGAGTCAGAACCCTTGATTTACTTGCTAATGCTAATGCTACACCACTGCTATGGGTGTGGAGTGCGGGGAGAGGGAGGGGTGGAGAATGGTTAGCATGTTAGCTTAGTTAGGAGGTACTAAGTGCTAACCAAGAGCTTCAACCCGTACAATATGAGGCCAACACAGCCCAACACGCTGCTGTTTCTGGTTGAGCCTCCTACACTTCTTATTCATTTATAAAAACAGTTTTCTAAAGTTTATACGCAAGTGAAAATGTTCCATAGTCCTGCAGTTCCATATGTCTAGCCCAGCACCATGCATCTGGCCCGGGGGGTTAGCAGGCTAATGAAAGGGCTAGCTCTCTACAGGCGGGCTGACTAGCACTGGCTGGGGGAGAGAGAGCCCTCCCTGACACCTGGTATCAGGACGGGGAAACATGCAGGGTCCCACAGTGAGCCACTTTCTCTCTCAACTCTCCTTCCCTCTAAGTTTCCTCTCCTCCTCTCCAAACTTTCCAAATCTGTTTCTGAATGACTCTCATTTGGTCAAAACTCTTCCTTTCTTTTGTTCCCCCCACTGTTCCACTCCCAGGATGTATATAACGCATTATTACATTGTGCTGTGTTACTCTGCCTGACATAGTGGCACCTGATCTTAATAATAAGAAATGTTATTTAAAAAAGCACTTTCTCTCCAACTAAATGTAAATGGACGAAGCCCCAAATCTATCGTCCATGGGGTCTCCCTGGCCAAGTGCCGGGGTCACATTCAAAGGCTTTGCTCAGTACTTCATCTCAGTCAGTTCTGTTACCCTGTTAGAGGTGATAAATGAGGAAAGGCGTACAGGACCAAAGGAGCCGCTAGTCGGGCAGTTAGCCACACCTGTAAACTGCTTGTAGTGTGTTTAGCATTGCTGGCTAATTGCATGCCATCTGCCCAAAAAAAAAAAGGTCATCACACTAATAACAGCAATCTTGCCGCCATAGATCAGGAGGTTGAGATTTCACTAGCGTACTTAACACACAGGGGTCGAACACAAAAGCGGCATTCTTATGAGGAGCTATTGCATCCATTACCGTCCCTGGGAAAAGGGGATCCTCTGGGCTCCTCGAGGTTTCTTCCCTTTGTGTTTGTGGAAGTCTAAGTTCCTATAAATCCTTTGGAGGGTTTAAGTTAAGGGAGTGTCGTACCATTTGAGCCCTCTGGAGCCCTTTGAGGCTGTAGCCGGGATTAAGGGCTATACTCATCAAGTTGAATGCAAACGTTTCCTAAGAATTGGGACACAGAAATAAGTGGAAGGCTGTTGGCAGCCGTTCAGTACCTCCTGCTCACGTGTGCTGAGCATCGATGGAGAAACTGCGTTTCGGCGGAGAGGAGAGGGGGTCAAGGGGGTCTCCACGGATGTATACACACAATGTGACCATTTCCTAACATAGTAAAGACAGAGAGAGAGTGAAGTGGATAAGAGCGAGGAAGGGAGCGAGGATGTGAGAGAGAGAGAGAGAGAGAGAGAGAGAGAGAGAGAGAGAGAGAGAGAGAGAGAGAGAGAGAGAGAGAGAGAGAGAGAGAGAGAGAGAGAGAGAGAGAGAGAGAGAGAGAGAGAGAGAGAGAGAGAGAGAGAGAACACAGGGGGAGTAGAGGAGACAGGGAAAGCGATAGAGCTTGCTGGAATTTTTAGGAATTCCGATAAGAGTAAGAAAGCAGTTGTGCAGCCCCATCTGTACAACATGCAAAGACAACGGCCAGAGACAGATAGAGATACATGAAGAGATATGGAGACAGAGAGACAGAGGGATACATGAAGAGATATGGAGACGGAGAGACAGAGGGATACATGAAGAGATATAGAGAGAGAGAGAGACAGAGGGATACACTCTCTGCATTGGTGTCCCTTAAGGTTCTGTACTGGGACCCCTTCTGTTCTTCCTATATACAAGATTGGGCTTGTGCTCTGTGAACAAATCACACGTTTTTTCCTATCACTGCTTCGCTGACGACACTCAAATATTCCTCTCCTTCCCCTCTTCTGACTACATCCGAACTGCAACATGCATCTCAGAATGTCCGGCAGACATCAGCACTTGGACAACCGCCCATCACCTGAAGCTTAACCTCAAAAAGACTGAGCTCTTCCTAATGCCAGGGAAAGATTGCCCTCACGTGGACTTAATTGTCACTGTCGAGGACATCACTGTATCTTCATCGCCATCAACGAGAAACCTCGGTGTGGTACTGGACAATCAGTTATGCTGCACCATGAACATCACCACGGTGGCCAGATCCTGCAGATTTGCCCACTACAACATTCGCACGATCTGGCCCCATTTCATGAGGGAAGCAGCTCAGCTCCTGGTCCAAGCACTCGTCATCTCCCGCCCTTGACTACTACTACTCGCCCCTGGCTGGACTCCCAGCCTCCGCGATCAAACCTTTGCAGCGCATCCAGAATGCTGCAGCGAGCCGCGTGTTCAACCTACCTGACTTCTCCCATGTGACCCCCCTCTTCAGGGATCTGCACTCGCTCCCTGCAGTAGCTTGTATCAGATTCAAAATGATGGTACTGGCCAAGAAGGTGGTCACACAAGGTGGCCACACAAACAAACCCTGTAAAGGACAAGAATGAACTCCCTGTAACCCAGGTAAGGGGGGACGGTGACAGGTAGGTCCTGCCACTTAATGTACGCACCCATTGTATGTCGTAGTTAGTTATAGGAGATAGTTGTGTAGCATAATATCCTAGCTATCTTTGTTGTCCACAGGGAATGGGTTAACCTAGACATTTTTAGTGCACTGCACTTCTATGAACATCCTTACTTTTCCGACAGCGATATAGTGTTTGACCTTCTTCTTACAAATGTACTTATTGTAAGTCGCTTTGGATAAAAGTATCTGCTAAATGCCCCCATGGAAATGGATACATGAAGAGACAAAGAGAGGGATAAGCATGCATGCACAGATAGAGAGCGAGAGAGATACATGAAGATATGGACAGAGAGCGAGAGATACAGGAACAGACAGAGGGAGAGAGAGAGAGAGAGAGAGAGAGAGAGAGAGAGAGAGAGAGAGAGAGAGAGAGAGAGAGAGAGAGAGAGAGAGAGAGAGAGAGAGACCCCAGCCAAGATCACCACAGGCAGGGGGAAAAAGAGAGGACACAACAAAAAGAGTTTAGTCTCTCCTAATGTGCTTCGGAAAACAATGAGAGAGAAATGCGAGAAACCTTGTTAATCCAGGTTAACCCATCCAGACATCCCAGTAGCATTGGTAGACAGAAAGCGAATTACCAACTACCAGCACTATGGGCATTGGTCTCTCTCCCTCTCCCTCTCCCTCTCCCTCTCTCTCTCTCTCTCTCTCTCTCTCTCTCTCTCTCTCTCTCTCTCTCTCTCCTCTCAAATCAACCGTCACCTACCATGAACCTCTCTGAACTATTTGGATTCTCCAAACAAGACTAATGGAGATGAATGGTGTTGGTGTTGGAGTTAAGTAGGATGTGGTGGACGACAGGAATCCAGACACAGCTGGCTGGGGCCAGAGTGAGCCATCAGGGCGTTTATTCCCATTATGCATTGCCTCTTCACAATCTCACACCAACACTTTTTTCCTCATGCCTTTGTCACGTTCAAATTTGTGCAAAGAGGGACTTAACAGGTGTCGTTTTTAGGTATATTTTTGTAGCCAGCTAATTGCAAGTGAATGAGATCAATCAATCTGCTGCCCCAACAGAAGGTCAATGTAACATGGGCTTTCTGCTTGCATTTGATGTACCAACCACCGGCAGATTCTCTATCCATCGTGCATCTGATTTCAAGCACTCATGCAACATGTGGGGGGTAAACAATTTTACACCCCAACGATTGCAACAGAGATGAACTATCGCTGGTGGTTGACTCCCCCCCCCACCCCCCCCTCTAACACAACAGCCTCTCGCCGCTACGACTCCCTCGCCGCCGCCCTGGGCAGACTGTGTGCTGGTTCAAATCCATCCGGGGACAAAAGAGACAATAGGTTGCATTCTGCCACTCTAAGCCAGCTGGACTTAATGCTCCGACTGCCACCACCTCACTTCCTGCCAGAGGAGGAGAGTGCTGGGGCAGACACATTCTTTGAACCTGTATGTGCGTGTGCATTTGCATGTGTGTGTGTGTGTGTGTGTGTGCGTGTGTACACACACACACACACACACACACAAACACTCACACGCTCACACACACGCACCCTCCGGCCTACTGAGGTGTAAGGGGGGCCTATTGTCTGCGGTGGCGAGTGTACCAGGGGGAAGATTTTAGCTGTCGCACCAGATGCTCACCAGGGGAGAATGATGGGTGCAACACAGGGAGGAGGAGGAGGAGGAGGAGGAGGAGGAGGAGGAGGAGGAGGAGGAGGAGGAGGAGGAGGAGAAGGAAGAGGAGTCAGACAGGGTTTGTATAATGAATGGCAGAGTTGGACTTAACCATGTATGAAGCCCACAACCACACACAACCACACACACACACATACACACAGACAGCGTTATGTCCTCCTCTGTCTGTTTCTATCTGGTAGTTCTGCCTAAAGTAGAAGCTGTCTGGATCGATGGCCAGAAAAGCCAGAGATGATAAAGGGGGAGAGAGAGAGAGAGAGAGAGAGAGAGAGAGAGAGAGAGAGAGAGAGAGAGAGAGAGAGGGAGAGGGAGAGGGAGAGAGAGAGAGAGAGAGAGAGAGAGAGAGAGAGAGAGAGAGGAAGCGAAAGTAGGGGAACACACACAGCGAGGCCGACAGCCAGATACAGATAACAGCAAATTCAAAACAAAACCTATATTTTATAAACAGCTAGTTCCTCGTTGTTCCCTCCATGTGAGCCAGGCTGCCGGGCCAGCCCCTTCACCTGGTTTGTAGGAGCACTAACTAACCGAAGCCAGCTGTTTTAACGAACCGGCCCCGGTGTATTACACACCTTTTGATGACGTCATCAGGCTTCTCATGAGAATGAGCCATGCCGGAAGGAAGTGACCTTATATAGATAGATGATCCAATCGTGTGTTAATTAGCCAAGCAGGGTTACTAATTCAACTCAGCTGTGTTGTTACACAGCAGGGCTCCACCACCGCAGGCTACAGCGGACACGAGTCGATGCTGTTTAGTTTGTTTTCTATTCTGTTCCACTCTTTTCTACCTTTTCATCACTTTCTCTAATGCAGCGCCCTGTACTCACATGTCTTAGATGAGGAGGGGAGGTCAGACACGAGGAAGCCATGTTATTAACAGGTCCAACCCCAGCACCCTCCTGATTTACCTATCTAATCTCGCTCTGCAGTAACATACCTACCCTCCCGACTTAGAGTTCATCCTCAACACACATCCGAGTGTGTTGGAGTGTGTGAAGAAAAATGTGCAACTACGTACACGGGTGAAATATGTACTCTGTGTTTTACCCTGAGAACAGACCTGGGTTGAGGTTTGATCCAATGACATTCAACTTGGTTTGCCACTAAACCCGGTGACAGTCTCAAAGGGCTTCCGTACAGGCTCTGTTATAACTGCAAACCCTCCAAGGACAAGGATGAACTCTCCTTAACCCAGTTACTGGAAACGGTGACATTGCATGCACTACATGAGCCGACAAACAGCAGCTGTGGTTAAAGGTGAAAGTAGAAGCTAGTGGGAAAGTTGATAAATGACAGTGGGAAAGTTGATGAAATACAAATAGCTGATAGTAAATCGGAGAGAGATGTCAACTATCTTCCAGAAACACACTGTCTGTGTGTGTGTGTGTGTGTGTGTGTGTGTGTGTGTGTGTGTGTGTGTGTGTGTGTGTGTGTGTGTGTGTGTGTGTGTGTGTGTGTGTGTGTGTGTGTAATAATCCTATATTTCTTTAAACATTCATTTAAACTTAGAACCACGGTGGCTGGTGCTACCCGGAGCGACCAGGTGATGGCAGTGTCGTGCACTGGGAAAATTGAACGATCATACTTCGTGGCTTCGATCAAACAGACACCCAAAAAAAAAAGATCATGATCTGAAAGTCGTGTTCATGTGATGGATTTACCTGTGGCTGTACATCCAATCTTCAAACATTTACAAAAATAAGAAGATAATTGATAAATAGATAAATTCTAAGAAGATTATCTTTCCAACTTTTCTGCTGGGTCAAATGTTCCCATCTGATTTTCAACGCAGTTTTAAGACACAGCCATTCGCTTCCTGAATGAAAAACTGCAATTATTATGACGATGATGATGATATTAATCTTCATCATAATAACTATAAGGATAATGATGGTATGACTATTGTGACGTTATGACTACTCTGTCTAGAAATACACAGAGGGGTTTTGAAAAACACGTATGGGAGGATGATGGGAGAGGAGACGGGAGGAGAGGAGAGGAGGCTGGTGGGACGAAGAGTAGAAAGGGACAGAGGAGAGGAGGCTGGAGGGACGAAGAGTAGAAAGGGACAGAGGAGAGGAGGCTGGAGGGATGAAGAGTAGAAAGGGACAGAGGAGAGGAGGCTGGAGGGATGAAGAGTAGAAAGGGACAGGGGAGAGGAGGCTGGAGGGATGAAGAGTAGAAAGGGACAGGGGAGAGGAGGCTGGAGGGATGAAGAGTAGAAAGGGACAGGGGAGAGGAGGCTGGAGGGATGAAGAGTAGAAAGGGACAGAGGAGAGGAGGCTGGAGGGACGAAGAGTAGAAAGGGACAGAGGAGAGGAGGCTGGAGGGACGAAGAGTAGAAAGGGACAGAGGAGAGGAGGCTGGAGGGACGAAGAGTAGAAAGGGACAGGGGAGAGGAGGCTGGAGGGATGAAGAGTAGAAAGGGACAGGGGAGAGGAGGCTGGAGGGATGAAGAGTAGAAAGGGACAGGGGAGAGGAGGCTGGAGGGATGAAGAGTAGAAAGGGACAGAGGAGAGGAGGCTGGAGGGACGAAGGGTAGAAAGGGACAGAGGAGAGGAGGCTGGAGGGACGAAGAGTAGAAAGGAACAGAGGAGAGGAGGCTGGAGGGATGAAGAGTAGAAAGGGACAGAGGAGAGGAGGCTGGAGGGATGAAGAGTAGAAAGGGACAGAGGAGAGGAGGCTGGAGGGATGAAGAGTAGAAAGGGACAGGGGAGAGGAGGCTGGAGGGATGAAGAGTAGAAAGGGACAGAGGAGAGGAGGCTGGAGGGACGAAGAGTAGAAAGGGACAGAGGAGAGGAGGCTGGAGGGACGAAGAGTAGAAAGGAACAGAGGAGAGGAGGCTGGAGGGATGAAGAGTAGAAAGGGACAGAGGAGAGGAGGCTGGAGGGATGAAGAGTAGAAAGGGACAGAGGAGAGGAGGCTGGAGGGATGAAATAAATGGTGCTTCCCTCCTGCTGTGCTCTGATTCTCATGCACATACACACAGGCACGCGCACGCATACAGACACACACAGGGCCTGACCTTAAGGTCGGTCACTTGCTCTGTGTTGTTGGCAGTGACCCTTGACCTCTGACTAAGGCCATGTCTGGTCAGTATAGGGATGCGTGTGAGTGTTTGTGTGTGGTTGGGTTTGTGAGTGTGTGTGAGAGACTGAGAGACAGAGAGAGGGGAAGAGAGAGAGAAGCATTTGTGTAGTGATGCATGTGAGTGTGTGTCTGTCGTTGTGTCTGGCTTGTGTGTATTTAACTTACACACACACACACACACACACACACACACACACACACACACACACACACACACACACACACACACACACACACACACACACAAGCACAAGTGCTCACTCAGCAAAATCCAGAGATGCTCAAATAATCACAAACACAACACATTAGAGAACGCATGGAGAGAGAGAGAGAGAGAGAGAGAGAGAGAGAGAGAGAGAGAGAGAGAGAGAGAGAGAGAGAGAGAGAGAGAGAGAGAGAGAGAGAGAGAGAGAGAGAGAGAGAGAGAGAGAGAGAGAGAGAGAGAGAGAGAGAGAGAGATCAAAGCTTCATTCAGAGGCTGTTGTACCGCCACTGATGTTTATCACAGACATCTGATACCTGTGTGTGTGTGTGTGTGTGTGTGTGTGTGTGTGTGTGTGTGTGTGTGTGTGTGTGTGTGTGTGTGTGTGTGTGTGTGTGTGTGTGTGTGTGTGTGTGTGTGTATGGTCTATATTACCCAGGGCCCTGGGTCTTCCCAATCTTTCACAAATCTTTTAATCATCTCGTTGCTCTCTTTTTCTATCCATTATCTCTCCCTCTCCCCCTCTCTCTCTCTATCCATCCCTCCCTCTCCCCCCCCTCTAACTCTTTCTCCCCCTTTCCCTCTCTCCCTCGTCTTTCAGGTCACTTCTACTTAATCTAATCGCAGATTATGGTGATGCTGGAATGTGAATGTGACTGAAGTCTGGACTCAGAGACCTGTGTGCTACTCTACCATGTCGGCCATTTTACACACATACCAAAACAACTCTACTGTTACATGGTTATGTGCTTTCTCATGGCGCATCACCTAACAACAAGCTGCTTAACAAACACACACACACACACACACATCTCACACACACACACACACACACACACACACACACACACACACACAAAGTGCACTTATAATTATCCAAATCAGTCTCAATAATCACTCAATTCAGTAAATCTGTCTATCAAAGTACAAATCTATCTGTCTATCATTCTATCCATCTATGATAGATGTGGCTTTTTTCCCTCTTTCACGAGCCTCTCATCCTGAGTTTTTTTCCGTGGCCCGCAGTTCCGTTCATCACACTGTAAAATAATAGGCCCCATCTCTCTCCCTGTCTGTCTCTTGCACTCTCTCACTTTAAAGCTCAACTGATTCATGTTGCTTTCTGCTCCTCTTCCTCTCACTCTCCCTCATGTCGTAATTGTATTTGTTTCCGATGTTGTAAACAGCAAACTAAAAGGACTTACTAACTGTCTCTGTGTTAGCTGTTGGGACAGAGCAACAGAAGGTCTTCATGAAAGGAGAGACAACTTCCTGGCCCCTGGCATCCTGCCTGGGAGACCCCATAACGACATAAGGGTTTCAGTGTGTTGACTCGACCGGTGACAGAAATCACACACACACAGATGCACACTCATGCACACAGACACACCGACATACACACGCACACAAACAAACACACACATACATGAAATACACAGCAGACACACACACAGAAAAACACCCTGAGGCCCCTGAGGTTAGCCCAAATGGAACGGATGTTATTGAAGATAATGGATACAACATGATGGGACCGGCTTAACCCAAACCACACAAGTCACACAGATGCACACACACAGACACACACACACACACACACACACACACACACACACACACACACACCCACACACAATTGCGCGCATGCACACATACAGGCACACACACACACACACACACACTCACTCACTCACATGAACATACACACCACCTGTGTTGTGTTTAAAGTCTATACGGGTGAAATCAAAGTAGCCTGCATGACATCTACTTTTTTTTCAAGTGCCACGACTAGTTTAGTTGTTATAGCGAAGCCTTGCAATCACAGCTAACTTAAAGCACATCGCTAATCCCTGAATTCATACCTCACCTGCGGCACAAAGTTTACCCCAGCAATCATAGCTAACCTACAGCACACCACTGACCACTGTATTCATAGCTAACCTATAGCCCATCACTGACCACTGCATTCATAGCTAACCTATTAGCCCATCACTGACCACTGTATTCATAGCTAACCTAGAGCACACCACTGACCACTGCATTCATAGCTAACCTGCAGCACATCCCGCTAATCCCTGAATTCATACCTCATGTGGCACAAAGTTTACCCCAACATTCACAGCTAACCTTTAGCACATTGCAAACCCTTGCATTAATAGCTAACCTGTAGCACATGGCAAGTCCCTGAAATAATACCTAACCTGTAGCACACAGCTAACCCAAACATTCAAAGCTAACCTGAAGCACTTCAATAACACCTGAATTCAAACCTTCCCTTTAGCCCATAGCTAACCCCTGCATTCCGAGATAGTCTTGAGCACACAACCCCTAGCACAAAGATGTAGCACATCGCCAGCAAGCACTAGCTTTACTTAACTTTAAACAGATACATAACAGTAAAAGTTCCATCTATCCATCCATCATTCAAACTTTCTTTTCATTCCATCCATTCCAACCCCAACTCGAAGTTAGCTAACCCCAAATTAGTGTGTGTGTGTGTGTGTGCGTGTGCGTGTCCGTGTCCGTGTGCGTGTGCGTGCGTGTGCGCGCGTGTGTGTGTGTGTGTGTGTGTGTGTGTGTGTGTAAGAGAGTGTCAGCTGACAATCTCTCACTAAATCTAGAACACATTTGGTGATGGAATGTGTTTAAGCTACCGTGTCAGTTTTTACAAATTAATTAAACACAGAGTGTGTGTGCGTTGGGGGGGTATGTGTGTGTGTGTGTGTGTGTGTGTGTGTGTGTGTGTGTGTGTGTGTGTGTGTGTGTGTGTGTGTGTGTGTGTGTGTGTGTGTGTGTGTGTGTGTGCGAGCGTGTGTGTGTGTGTGCTTGTGTGTCTGTGTGTCTGTGTGTGTGCATTGGGGGGGGGGGGGGTATGTGTGTGTGTGTGTGTGTGTGTGTGTGTGTGTGTGTGTGTGTGTGTGTGTGTGTGTGTGTGTGTGTGTGTGTGTGTGTGTGTGTGTGTGTGTGTGTGTATGTATGTGTGTGGGTGTGGGTGTTTGTGATGATCCCTCAACTGGAATCCCATGGACCTGGTATTGATTAATCAAAATGACTTGTCATAATTAAAAAATGTAGATGATAGCTTTTTTAATGCATCATGTTGCATTGCTTTTCTCACGCTTTCAGGACGTCAATATTTCCCACAACAAATCTCACTTACCAATCGATAAAAGTATAGATCACAACAGAACCCGCCCCACTGTCACAGCGGACACTGACCCAGACTCTCTTTCTCTAACCGCCGTCCCTCCGCTTAGCTCATAAGCTAAAGACTGTGATTATCGACGCTCGCCCAAAAGTAAAACACAAAACGAGACACAATAAGCACCTGGGGGACCCTTGGAGCAATGAGCGCCCAATGTCATCCACTCTGTCATGTACCGGGGAGCAGCAGCAGTCATTCCTGTCATTTAGCCTTGGACTCTAGCTAGCACGGTCCCAGAGCCCCACGGTGTTATTTGTCTAAAGTGTAGGCTATCGTGTCAGACAGTAATTGTTGTTTAGATAATGGGGTGGTGGGGGAAGGGGGCCGTGTGTGTGTGTGTGTGTGTGTGTGTGTGTGTGTGTGTGTGTGTGTGTGTGTGTGTGTGTGTGTGTGTGTGTGTGTGTGTGTGTGTGGGACATACAGGTGTCTAGCCTAAGACTGAAGAAACACTTGGGAGTATGTATCTGAATGCAGACAATGCACTGTCATGATGGGAGTTCGAGAAATGATTTAGAAGACGCTTTTATGCAAAGTCCATCTCTAGACACACTAAAACACCTAATAGACGATGATAATCCAAACCAAGCCCGCATACTACATAGACCTCAGGGCACACAGGGCATGGTACTTTACTAAGGCATTTTACACACCTGGGATAACAGGGAGTTTAGTATATTTCATATATTTCTATAAACCTCATGCCTCACTGCAATTGTGTTCATAAATGCACGATTGCACAGCAACATGACATTTGGTCAGAGCACCCCCTTTTTTCCCCCTTCGATTTTGAATGCTGAGTACATGTATTAGCCTGTGTGTGAGTGTGGGTGGGTGTGTGTGTGTGTGTGTGTTGCAAGTGTGAATGTGTGTGTGTGTGTGTGTGTGTGTGTGTGTGTGTGTGTGTGTGTGTGTGTGTGTGTGTGTGTGTGTGTGTGTGTGTGTGTGTGTGTGTGTGTGTGTGTGTGTGTGTGTGATATCGTAAAAAATGGCGAGCTCTGTTAAAACATGTAGCTCACTGTTTACAGATTAATGATAATGGTTGAAAGCTCATTTTTATTTAACGGGGACATGAAAATTACATATGTTCCTAGCCTGAAGCCAAATAATGTTGTGTTATATGCGCATTACACCGTGTGTGTGTGTGTTTGTACGTGTGTGTTTGTGCGTGCTTGTGTGTTTGCTTGCATGCGTGTATCTGCATGCGCAGATATGTATTCATGATTTGTGCTGTCAGATAAAAGTCCCTTTCAGTCTCTTCGTTCTCTTGTTCTCCCTGTCTCTCTCTGACCTTTCCGTATCATTCTGTAGGTTCTGTATTCATGGCTACAATCCACCTTGGATTACGTAACCTACTTTTGCTTTATTAAGCTTGCTGTAACCTTGTTTTACCATAACCATAGCTAATCTGGACTTAACCTCAAACTTAACTTGAATTTATCTTACCCTAATTGTACCTTAGACCTAAACCATAACTTGGTTTAACACAGCCATTAAACAATATATTATGTAAAAGGCATAATATATCATATGCTAGCTTTTTTTTTTCAAAGGAGACCCAAATGGAGTCTGACTACCAGTAACACATCAGTTGGATGTACAAAGGGTGATTTAAAACCATTGAAAGAGCAAACATGGCAGCTGAAGACTTACCCTGCCTCCTTTCTCTGGGTTACACCTGCATCCTCCGCTGCAGTCCTGACCCGCACATGGCTCGTCTGGGTTAGCCCCCTGCAGAGAGAGAGAGAGAGAGAGAGAGAGAGAGAGAGAGAGAGAGAGAGAGAGAGAGAGAGAGAGAGAGAGAGAGAGAGAGAGAGAGAGAGAGAGAGAGAGAGAGAGAGAGCGAGAGAGAGAGATATTAATTAAAACACATTCTTTCAGAGCATGAGGGCGGTATTGTTATCAATCTGGACCATTAACATTGTGACTGCTGGACATCACATGGTAAAACACCCCTCAAAAAATAAGAATTCAACACGTTTAACTACAGACTACCAACGACGAATGTTGAACTACAACGTTGAACTACAAACTAATAGCCAAATAAAAATTAAATTAAGAACCACAAACTACAAACAACTATGAACGGTCTACAAACTCCAATGTATCGTCTCATTGGATACCCTTCCCCCCTTCCATTCGTCTTGTAACCATGACGACGTTCTAGAAGGATCCGCCAGACAGATGTCATGCTTTGCTTCATGACTACACGTATATATACGTATATATATTATATTAAGCACAAAAGTGTATAAGCAGGAGCAGACGTCTTGAGTGACATATGCTGGGATTTAAGTGTGCGACCAAGAACAAAGTTCAAAGAGAATCTCTTCTCAAGGGTTAGAGGTCACAGGGTCGTTGGGGGGGTTCAAAGACCCCATACAGGGAAGCTCAGATGTTGTGTGTTTCAGTGTGTCAGTGTGTTTGTCTGTGTGAGAGTTTTTAAAGATTGCATGTGTCAGTCATCTTCTCAACCTCACACATACGGTTTTGTTTGGTGTGTGTGTGTGTGTGTGTGTGTGTGTGTGTGTGTGTGTGTGTGTGTGTGTGTGTGTGTGTGTGAGGACTTGGGTTAGATTTCCGTATCTTAGGAAGACTTCAAAGACTTTAGCCATTATTCAAACACGACATGATGTCTTTCAAACACCATGTAGTGTTAGAACACACATCTGTGTCAAGATCTATGTACAGATACAAAACAGACAGAGCCAGAGGTTGTTCAGATGAGGTGAAAAAATGCTGCTACAGAGAGAGGAAGAGATGAGGGGAAAGGAGAGGAGGGGAGAGGTCACTGAAAAAACGATCCAACTTCCTTGATTCTCTCTCTCTGATCTCCACTCCTATCCTAATCAGAGTGACAGGAGGGGGGGAGAGAGAGTGGGAGAGAGGGAGAGAGGTAGGAAGAGAGAGAGGGAGATGGAGGGGAAGAAGCGAGATATAGGAGCTTCAAAGGGGGTGAGATGGAAACCAAGAGATTGAGAAAGAAAGGTAGAAAAAAATGACCAGATGATTTGTGTTAAGTAGAGAAAAGAGACAAAAAATAGAACCAAACAATAAATTTGTTAACGCACACACACACATGCACATACACCACACATGTATACAAACACAGAGACGCACACAATTGCATGAACGCACACAGATTTAAGCAAACACACACATACAGTATACACATACACACCCAGATTTGTTGCAGATGCAGACTATACATACATATGCTCATGCACACCTATACAGAAACAAAAACACACACACACCAACACTCACACATTAAAAGATATCTTGCAGGCATGCGGCACATGAACCGGCAGTACGAGAACAACATGCACACAGAATGTGTCATCTGTCAATCAAACTGAATCTCTCTAGGGTTCTGGCTCAGCTTTCTATTGGCCGGGGGCTACCGTCCAGACAATGCTGTCCTCCAACCAGCAGGTGGGGGCGGGTGGATGAGGAGCTGGAGGTGAGTCCTCAGAACACCAGGGGTGACAGGGAGCGGGGGGACGGACGATCAGAGGAAAGGGATCCCAGCTCGGAGCCCAGAGGCTGGGGTGACACTACCAACCCCTCCCATCCCCAACCCCCCCCCCCCCCCCACACACACACACACACACACACACACACACACACTTGAGCTTATGTGACAGGGCGGTGGGTTCCCAGGAAAGGGCGAAGGTGATATATAGAAATGAAGAAGACAATGGAGACACACAATGCACATACCAGACACACACACACACACACACACACACACACATATATATTCAAACACACACACAAGCACACACATATACATATGCGTGTACGCACACACGTCCAATTACAATAGGAGGGGACCCCAAGAATAATTTACAGCTACCGAAACACAAGCTACACGTGAACCTGTGTTTGTGTGTTTGTGTCTGTTTGTGCGTGTGCAAGTGTGTGCGTGTGTATGTGTGTGTGTGTGTAATGCATATCATTTGTGTGCATACGCGTGTGTGTTGGAATGTGTTTTTTCAATTTCGTGTTGCTTTCGTGTGCAACTCCATTCCTACAGTCATCTTGCATCTAGCTCATATAAAACCCCATAGGTGCTTCATTTAATGTGTGACAGTTCACAGCCGACTGTCTCTGAGTTTGAGCAGATAATTACGAAGTCTGGTGTTTAATGAGCCTGTGAGAGGACGGAGGCGTGGCTAAGACGTGCCCCGGCGCAGGTCAGGGTTCTAGTAGGGGTGATACTCTGGGATTATTATGGGATAGAGTCAATGGAACACAACAGGCTTCAACAGGACTGTTCCACTCGGGTTAATGCATAAAGGGCATGCATACGCAAACACACACACCCATGTGCCTACACACACACACACACACACACACACACACACACACACACACACACACACACACACACACACACACACACAGATGTGTGTGTGTGTCATCAGGCACTTAAATAGATACACAAGTACACACAGGTGCATGCACAAACAGAAAGAAAAACCATGCAACACACAAATGGAAAACCACATAAACACATGCAGACAAATATATACAGGTACAGATATGCAGACACACCAACACGCACACAAACACACACACAAACACACACACACACACACACACACACACACACACACACACACACAACTGGGAGCAGGATGCCGTCAGCCAGGTATTAGCTTAGCGCTTAGCATCTTTCAGCTGTGGCTGATGTTCGCCAGTCACTCTTCTTTTGTTTGTGCACATACCGCGTTGTTCAAACACGCCGTGGCCCCACACACCACACCAATCGTCTGCCGGTGTACACCTGTCTCCTGTACACTCCTAGCGTAGCGGGCAATGCATGTCCCTACACATGCCTACCTAATCCTGATCCTCGCCCGAGATGGAGTTGGGAGTCTGGCTGGGGGCTTTACATCGCCCCCCCCCCCCCCCCCCCCCCAGCCACCCCATATCCCCCCCCTATCCCATGCGTGTTGTTTGGACAACGTTTGTTTAGGATTTGGAGAATGCATGTACAGGACAAAGGGGAGCAGGCATGGATTTTCTGAAGTGAATACAGCGAGTGACAGGGTTAAGAATGTTCCGAAAGTCTGAAGATTCCGTGGAACACAAGGAGAGTTCCGAGAACTGTCACTTTTATTTATCACATTATTTATTTTTCAATTTATCGGTCAATGCTTTGTTATCTTCCCAATCTACATAATCATTGAATTAATAACAGATGGCTACATTTCAGCATGGGGAGATTTTATTTGTAGACAGTGACAGTTAGGAAGGAAGTATGCAAAATAATATATTACCAATCTAATAAAGAAAATTCATTATTTCTGCCTAGAGTAATCAAATAAAGCACATATTGACGCTCCAGCATATGTTCCCACATTATGTTGATGACATTATCAACGTGAAGTTCATATGTGAGGAAGGATGGGATGGATAAAGAATGACCTAAGATTGTCCTTGTGTTCTCCTAACTAAATGCATCGCATAAATCAGTTTAATCCTGTTTGTCGACAAACTTGTCATCATACTGTGTGGACCAATAGGATTACTGAGTTTGCTTCCCTATGTCTCTCAATGGAAGCCCCGGCTCCTTGGAAGAGAATGGAAAGGTCCCAGACCTGTCAATCAGAAACCTTCAGTCTGTCAATCTGTGAGGGTTGTTGAGAGGTAAACTAGAAAAAAATCCCGAAGTGACAGCGCGAGTACGCACGCACACGCACACACACACACACACACACACTCACACACACACGGTTTTAACATTCATTTGAACCAGCAATGATGTCCTCTCTTTCAAACCTGTTATCTCCCATCTCTCCATTCCTCTTTCACTCCTCTGATCCCTTCTCATTTTTCCTGCACTTCTATTTCTTCTCTGACCTCCCCTTCTCTCCCTCCATCCTTTCACCTTCTCTCCTCTCCTCCTCCCTCTCTCCACTTCTGCTCTCTCTCCTCCTCCTCCTCTTCCTCCCCTTCCTCCTCCTCCTCCTCCTCTGGGCTGTGAGGAGTAGGTGCAGGCCTTCTCCACCAGCTGTGTTTAGCCGGGTAGGATCCAAGGTTTACAGCAACTCAAGGACATGCTGTGTCTGTTTGTGTTTTTTCTTGTGCATGGTACATGGATGTTTGTGTTCACTAGCACATGTATGTCTTCGCGTGTCTACGTGGATTGATGTATGTGTTGTTTGCGTGGTTGTATGTTTGTTAGTGTGAGCAGTGTGTGTGCGTGTGTGTGTGTGTGTGTGTGTGTGTGTGTGAGACGTGCATATGTACTTGTCTGTATGTCTGTATAAAACAAACAAAACATGTGTCTCATGAGCAATGTCACCTGCTATTTGTACTAACGTCCAAATACAGTTCAGTCTACGGACCACCCAGATGGATAGGGTCATCAACTCAGAGAGACCAGACAGACAAACAGTAACCAGTAACTGACATGATAGTAAATGGTATGTCGTAAAGCTAATCAGTTTCAAAAGTACCAGAAATGGAATGCAGTGTTTCTACAGCCTTACACACACACATAGACACACACACACACACATTAGGTGTGACCTACTCAGTCAGTTTTACAAATGAAACATGGAGTGTGTGTGTGTGTGTGTGTGTGTGTGTGTGTGTGTGTGTGTGTGTGTGTGTGTGTGTGTGTGTGTGTGTGTGTGTGTGTGTGTGTGTGTGTGTGTGTGTGTGTGTGTGTGTGTGTGTGTAGCTTTAAATGTGAATATGCCATTCGGAGATGATTGGACTCTCTGATGATTGGTTTCCACTTCCTGTTCTCTTTGGCTTTAACTCCACTTGGTTTGGTTTGGTTTCCATCCGGTGTGGCTGATGTCGTGCGACTGGTGGTGCTGTCCAATCAGTGTCTTGTTACTGTCTGGACCCCCGAAATAGCGTTGCCATAGCGACCGATACCAACACCTTTGTGACCTCACAAGGGGGGGGGGGGGGGGATCTCCTTGGTCACATAAAAACGAACCTCTCTCTCTCTCTCTCTCTCTCTCTCTCTCTCTCTCTCTCTCTCTCTCTCTCTCTCTCTCTCTCTCTCTCTCTCTCTCTCTCTCTCTCTCTCTCTCTCTCTCTCTCTCTCTCTCTCTCTCTCTCTCTCTCTCTCTCACCATCCCTCTCTCCCTCCCTCCCTTTCTCCCAGTTTGTATTTAGACTGCTGACTCAAGATCAGGAGAGCCGGAATCCGAGCTTCCGATCCGTTGTTGGCTGTCAGGAACGTTGGGTGATACCGTTATCTAACGCACAACTCTGTAATGCGCTCATCTTTCTGTTCGGCAAAATATTCAAACATTGCATGTAAAGAAGCAGTAAAGGGTTACCTTTGATACAAACAATAATGATAATTATTATAATGAAAATAATTGTAATTATTTATAATAATAAAATAAACAACACTCAACCAACATATAAATGATGGTCGCCGTTAAACCATCACACACACACACACACACACACACACAAAAACAAACACAGCCACAAATAAGAAAGACAAGCAGATCCCCTGATTGCCAGTGGAGGCAGTCGGTGTATTCTCATCCCGGTGCTGACTGCAGCTTGCAGACAGACAGATAGGCACGGGCAGGCACATGCCGGAATATCCATGACATCACCGCGTTGTCAGGGCGGTGGTCCGTGGAGCTGGGTTCTAGAATGTTCTAGAACGCACCCCTGGGAACCCGGGTTGGTCAGAAAAGCCCATCTCTCGGCCAAAACCGAAAGAAAAACTGTTTGTACTGTGGCGTTGAGAGCCCTTGTACGAGCAATGGATAAACGCTCTGCTGTGTTTACACCTATAAATCCCAAATGAATCACAGCGCCGAGAAGGTACACAAGTACATCAAATAGCCTGAGGCGGCCCCATGCAACAAGGCTAGTCAGCTCGACGAATAGCCAACAGGATCAGCGCTTCACTAGCCAAAGACAGACGGTGAGTCAACCAGACATGTCACCAAACGGCTAGCCAAACCGTAAGCTAGCCAAAAAAAATATGTTTGGAGGGCAATAAACGTAGCCAGAGAGACGCTAATAGGTAATATCTAAGATGTCAAGAAGGTAAACAAGGATAGGTTTTATAGATTTCATCCACTTGCATTCTTAGTTTACAACAATAATATGCTTGTTCTTTCAAATGTAGCAAAATAATCAGGCTGCAAGGGTTCTGCTTGAAATTCTCACTTCCCATCAACCATGATGAAGGCCATCGTATTTGTTTGTTTATCTCTTGTTATATTTCACAATTGGAGACCATGTCATAGTCAGATTGTATTTGCTTGTACTTGTTCTAAACAAGTAAATATTTAGTCTGCAAGGATGAACGTTTTGCTGCTTATACTATAATCCGCAGAAAGTCTAGAAAGCAAGGAACAAGAGGAGGGAATGTTGATATGCTAAGTTTGATTACCAGCAGCTGCTGGAGCCAACAAACATCCCACCGTGGCAACAACATCTTGGCTAGCAGCGGTGTGCAACATTCCCTTTGTTTCAGTGGGAATCGTGTAGAGTAAATATCTCACTTCCCTCGAGCCCGATGATAGTAAACACATGATATTTCAAACACACAAATTCCAACAAAGATTAACAAATTATTCCACGCCTCCATTTTGTCTGCAATACAATATTTATGTATATATTTCATGTCAATGAGCTTATAACGTGACCAATGTGATGTATAAGGCTAAAGCTAAAGTCAACAGAATGTATGCCGACTGCTGCACCTGAGACGTGCAATAGCATAAGCCAACGATAGCATCTGGTGATGCAGGTTCATTGACTCGAAGGGGGTTAGTGGGGTTGATAAGGGTGATATTGGGTAATAAGCTAAGATTTCTGATGTCATTCAGAAATACAAGAACTAACAACCCCCTTCAAATCCCAGCTGAAGGCACAGGTAGCCAGTAGCCACAGGTGAAGTCTTTTCAATGGAGACGCAAACACAATCTTCTCAAACATAACTCCTGCAAATTGTCATCATTAAGTCATTAATCAGTAATCCTGTCCCATACTTCTTTATCAACGAGGTGCGCCCCGCTCCTCACTGAGAACACTCTGCCAAAATAAGATCCACACGCCAAGAATGCGTTAAAATACGGCAGAAACAACGCAATCTGGAATCGACCGTCAACCTAGAACGGCCCGCCCACCCGATGGGCAGTTCAGAGGTTGCTGAGAGGCCATCAGAGGTCGGTCGACAGGGGGCGAGTCTGGTTCGGAGTTAGCCGCGAACACACTAGCCAGGTTCATTACTCATGGCTTATTGTTGGTCGAACACACTAGCCAGGTTCATTACTCATAGCTTATTGTTGGTTATATTGTGGGGAAACACCAAGGTGACGAGGGTGCACGTGAACAACGCATATTCGCACTTAAACACAAACCCTGGCGAGAGCGGGACTACTTAAACCAAAATACGCATGTGCACGTGCTGTCACTCAAACACCTGCGCTCAGTTTTGCGCTCACCCAGAACGCACCCTGGTCAACACTCTTGATAGTCAGCCTTCTCGATCTCTCTACAGTCGTTCCAACGCAACCCACAGCAGTCAGGGATTCGTACCTGCTACGTACATTTAGAGCCACTTTTTCTCTACTGTGCAACTCTTGGTCGTGATGCATTTTATTTTCTTAGTAGTAATGCTGATGCATCCTCATGCTGTTGAATCCTCAAATGTAGGCTCATTTGGGTAAACTTGTCCAAACATCTACATGCATATGATTTAGGTATATGCAGAAAGAGAAAGAGAAAGAACAAGAGAAAGAGAAAGAACAAGAGAAAGAGAAAGAGAGAAAGAGAAAGAGGGAGAGAGCGAGAGAAAGAAAGTAGCCAGCTGTGTCTAAAGTACCATTAGACCTCTGAAACCAAATCCACAGTTCTATACCCTTGTTTAGGACTATCTATTCCTACCCAGGAGGGAAGAAATGGACACACATTTTTGGAGTTTCAGGTTTCTACAACAAAAGTGTACACTGACCTACCCCCTATAGTACTAGCACATGCCTTAGCTGTGTGTGTGTGTGTGTGTGTGTGTGTGTGTGTGTGTGTGTGTGTGTGTGTGTGTGTGTGTGTGTGTGTGTGTGTGTGTGTGTGTGTGTGTGTGTGTGTGTGTGTGTGTGTGTGTGCATGCATGCCTATGTATGTGTGTGTGTTTGATTAGGTGTACAGAGAAAATATGGGACACAAATCTAAATCTAAATCACAAAAGATTTGGTCAAACTGGACTTCGTGAACATCTAACTTGATGGCATTTAGAACACAGAACGTAGAATTCAGGATTTGAAGTTCAAACATCCATGCAAGGGCTAAATTTGAAAACACTATCTATGTGTTTAAACTATGTGCACCTTCCGATTCACCTAGCATTAGTATCACACCACCCTACCAAACCACACCCAGATATTAGGTGTTCTGCTGCCAGTCTCCGGCACTATTTTTAACAGCAGATGTTTTGTCATCAAGGTGTGAATCTCTTCTTAGATTCTGACTTTCTATACTTTACAGGAGGGTGGGAGCAAATGGCTCGCGGTAAGAACCACATTGTGTTTCTGTGTGTGTGTGTGTGTGTGTGTGTGTGTGTGTGTGTGTGTGTGTGTGTGTGTGTGTGTGTGTGTGTGTGTGTGTGTGTGTGTGTGTGTGTGTGTGTGTGTGTGTGTGTGTGGTGTGTGTGTGTGTGTTTGCCTGTTTGTGTGTGTGTGTGTTTGTGTGTGAGCATTTGAGTGCTTGGGCAGGCTTGTGTATGAGTGTATGTGTATGAGTGTATGTGTGTGTGTGTGTGTGTGTGTGTGTGTGTGTGTGTGTGTGTGTGTGTGTGTGTGTGTGTGTGTGTGTGTGTGTGTGTGTGTGTGTGTGTGTGTGTGTTTGTGCTGGTTGCGTGGTGCATGTGGGCGGGTGGGTGTGTGTATTTGTGATGGTGGTGGTAAGGTATTTGTACATTTGGGGCAAAAGGTAACATGTATTTTAAGATGTATCAACTGTACACAAGTGTGTTGTGTGTGTGTGTGTGTGTGTGTGTGTGTGTGTGTGTGTGTGTGTGTGTGTGTGTGTGTGTGTGTGTGTGTGTGTGTGTGTGTGTGTGTGTGTGTGTGTGTGTGTGTGTGTGTGTGTGTGTGTGTGTGCGCGCGTGTGTGTCTTGTGAGAGTCCCTCATGTTTGTGTGCACAGTGCAGAATTCCTCAGCTGCAGCTCTAGAGCAAACACACTGTTCAGAAACCACATGTTCCCCTCTTCCTGTTCCTCTTTCTGTTCATCTCTCTTTCTTTCCTGTATCTCTCTTTCCAATGTCTCTCTCAATCTGTATGTAAATGTGTCTGTCTCTCTCTCCCTCTCTCGTTCTCCTTCCTGAATTTGCGCGTATCCTCTCTCGACCTTATTATGTCCAACTCTAACTTCACCTTCAACTCTCGTCTCCATCTCTCACTCTCTCTCTCTCCTCCTAATCCATGTTCATCCAACCACACCCCATCGCCATGACGACCATACACAGCTCTCTAGCTTCCTGCGGACAGTAGACAGTTACAGCCACCGCCTCCTCCCCCCCCCCCCCCCCTCCCCTCCCCAACCGCCCACCTGCCGCCACCCGATAGTCAGACACAATAGACCCAAACGCCTGAGTCAGCATCCGTCTGGGCCCGCCCTGCCCAGCCCTGCCACCCTCTGCCCAGGGATGGATGACTAGGCTGGCCCCTCCGGCCCCGTGACCCAGGCCAAGCGCACCCTGACTGGACCCAGAGACCAGCTCTGAATCACCGCCAACACAGGCCAACACACGCATTGGGGTGCAGGCTCTGTGTGTGTGTCTGTGTGTCTGTGTGTGTGTGTGTGTGTTTGGATTATCGAGGTGTGTCTTTAGTTTAGGCGCAAAGTTGGTGGATGCAGGCACATACACGTAGAGCCCCATGCAGCCTAAACACAGACAGGTATAAACACAAAAGGTACAAGCAGGCATACATTACACGGTACTGGGGCTAGCACACACACACACACACACACACACACACACACAAGATTATGGTTTGCATGTGTGTGTATGTGTATGTGTGAGTAGGAATGAACTTGACAAGACAAAAACACTTCTCTATAACATTCCCTATAGAGACTCTCGCTCGCTTTTCTTTTCACTCCTTTCTGCCTCGCTCGCCCCCATACACAAAGTGCCTTTCAGGCCTGGCCTTAATGCAGCTTGAAGAGGGTAGAATATCACTCAGACTCTCTCTCTTTTGTCTGACACAGCCTTGCTCTCCACTCCTCTCTCTGTCTCTCTCGCTCTCCCCCTTTCTGTGTCCCTCACTCTCTCTCCTCCTCTTTCTCTCTCTCTGTCATTGTCACTCAGTATTGTTATGCTTCAAACACATAGGTGCGCATACGTGGAAGAGGGTCTGTGTCTGTGAGTGTGCGTGCGTGCGTATGTGTCTGTGTACGTGCATGTGTGCACGTGTGGGAGTGTGTGTGTTAAGTTTCAGATGGATGACAGTCAGTGAAATACAGTCTGAAGGAATGAATGGAAGAGGAGAGAGAGAGAGAGAGAGAGAGAGAGAGAGAGAGAGAGAGAGAGAGAGAGAGAGAGAGAGAGAGAGAGAGAGAGAGGGAGAGAGAGAGAGAGAGAGAGAGAGAGAGAGAGAGAGAGAGAGAGAGAGAGAGAGAAAGATGTGAACACAGAGAGATAGACATAGAAAGAGACAGAAAGAAAGACAAATAGAAAAAAAGATGGACTAACGGGTAGTGAGGTAGGCATGAACGCAGACTGACAGACTGATAGACAGACAGAAATGCAAACGGACAGATGGTATAGAATAGAGTGGAATAGAACAGACAGAAAAACTGCGAGAAAAAAAACAGACATGCAGGCAGGAATGCGGACGGAGATAGACAGGGAGACCTGCATACTGTATATTGAGTACTGTGCGTTGGTTCCATTGAGTCTAGACAGCGAGGGGTGAGATATACGGGCACCATGGTCGGGCCGGGACGGGGGGACAGGGGGGACGGGTCCCATCCAAAACTTAGTACCTCCCATTAATCCCTCCTTTATTGTCCCTCCCCTCTCATCCTCTTGTCGCTAGGCGCCCAGCGATGCTCCACCATGACATCTACGATGCTCCAACCCCCCCCCCTCCCCCCCAACCTCCACCCCACCACCACCAGCCGACACGGAACATATATCTAACCACCAGGGTTCCGCCTGTCACATGCCCCTGCCCGGTCACCGTGACACCCCTCCAGTGTGTGTGTGTGTGTGTGGGGGGGGGGGGGGTCTTTCCTGGGCATGCTGGCGTGGAATGTCTGTACGAGCGCGCGGGCGTTGGGGAACGCCACAGAGACGGAGCGATAGGACCTATGGATGTGGCGCCAGGACATGTCTCACCGCAGCAATGCATGATGGGATATAATGCTATATACTGTAGATCTAGACTCCAGGGGAATTCAATGGATTTAAAGTGCATGGCCAGTGAGAGGTTGGAGGCTGAATTCCCTGTCCAAGCCGAATAATAGAAGCAAGGCACTAATGCAGTGCAGTGGGGGAGGTTTGAATCCCTGGTTATGTACAGGTGACGCAAAGCACTAACACAGCTAGTGGTAGATGTTTCATTTCTAGCCCACAGGTAATTTAGGTTATTTAATGGAATCACCTTTGCTAATGCTAGGCTAACTTCCCAGCCCCAGAGGCTGTCTTGACAACGAGATAAAAATCAAGCCTAATATTTCAGTCAGTTGAACCGATGCCTGGAATGTCACTGGTATTTTACGAGACACTAGGGAGACCCCTGTTCACTGAGGAAGTCGTGAAATTCAGGCTCTTCAATGTCTAGCTATGGCTGTAAATCCTTGATGAGGATTAAAGGGAAAGAGTACATTCACAGCCTTGAAGCCTTGTGTTAGCGGCTGACCACCTGGCTAGCATGTTGACTAAGCATGCTAGACAAAAGGCAAGGTCAACCAGAATCTAATATCTGATATTGTATATGGTGTTTTGAAATGGTTTGATATTAATTGGAATATGCATATATATATATGTAAATAGCACTTTAATACCTATGCAATTTTTATCACTATTTTCTGCAAATGGGAGATTGTAACTTTATAAATCAGGTTAACTCTTGTATTGTAGCTCGTTGGCATGATTCAAGGTATTTAAGTTAGATGTTTGATTGACTTTGTCACGTCAGGGTGTTGTTCTCAATCCTACCTCAATGACGTTAGCCCTAGCCCTGTTGTGAAACAAATTGGAGGATAATTGCTTGCTTGTCAATGCAAACAGTGATATATTTTCCTCCAAAGGAAGAGCAATCAATGCGATAGTTGGCCAAGAAAGGGCTGGTTCTCTTCCAGAGTCAAACATGCTGGATCAGAGCCAGCATGTTTCACTCTGAAAGAGGACCAACCGCAAGCACCGAGATAACCTCTTGATCAACCGCTGTGGATAGAAGATGAATGTAAATGTAAATTAAACATGGGCGTGAACAAGAAACCTCAGACAGCATCTCCACAACATGTTCCGGTGTGTATCTGCAGGATGTGGGGAGATAAGCCTTACCGCTTTATGCTAATGTGCGCGAATAGCCCCCTCTCTGGTCGGACCATGATTGGTGCCATGTGCTGAAAGCTGAATCATGATTGGCTCAGATTGGAACCAGGGGATTTGTACCCGAGATGTCTAGATGCCATACTATTACTGCTGATACAATTAATAATACTATCGGCCGGTACTCAAACTTTCAAACTATGGAGAGCATTTTTACAACTAAGGTATCATCTGACACTTGAGTTTTACTAAGTACTGAGAATCGAAAAAAGGTACAGAGATAGGGTCCAACTGATACAGAAGTCTCGTCTGAGACTTTCATTTCAACTTATAGTACCGGGCACTTTTACCAAATGTCGCAGGCTTAAATTTGCACTAATTAATACTACTCATGACATTTCCTCAATCAATCAACCAACCAATCAATCAATTATAAGAAATCAATCAAACAGAAGCCTGACAGAGCTTTCCTCTCCCCTGCTGCTAATCACACACCCTGTCCTCCCCCTCTGCTCTCCCTACTTTCTCCTCTCCCCCTTACCCTCTCTCTCCCCTCCTCCCCGCCCCTTTCTCTCCGTTCTCACAGACACCTGAACAGGTGTCCACCTAGGCTGGGAGGTCAAAGGTTGAGACAGTGAGTGACACCCAGGTGGGCGGGGCCACCCAGACAGATGGGTGGTCTGCACCCATGCTGAACCAGATGTGCCTGCTTTGTGTGTGTGTGTGTGTGTGTGTGTGTGTGTGTGTATGTGTGTGTGTGTGTGTGTGTGTGTGTGTGTGTGTGTGTGTGTGTGTGTGTGTGTAATGTCATGTTAAAGCTGAAAATTTGACCTTCTAGACACATTAGACTTCCGTCTGCATGACCAGTACGTGACCTTTGTGTCTGCCTGTCTATGAGAGAGATAAGAAGGGAGGAGGAGTGATGTTTGTTAATGTGCCTGCATGAGTGTGCCTACTAGTCTGCCTTGGTGTGTGTGTGTGTGTGTGTGTGTGTGTGTGTGTGTGTGTGTGTGTGTGTGTGTGTGTGTGTGTGTGTGTGTGTGTGTGTGTGTGTGTGTGTGTGTGTGTGTGTGTGTGTAGAACATAAATTCCTCTTGCGTGTCCTCAGTATCTGTCAGGGCAACATAACAACAGACGGACATAGCTGTCCCTCACCACGTCCGTGTGTGTGTGTGTCTGTGTGTCTGTGTGTCTGTGTGTCTACGTCCTCCCCCCAATCTTACCTTTGCCATATCGCCCCTCCCTCCCTCTCTCTCTCTCTCTCTCTCTCTCTCTCTCTCTCTCTCTCTCTCTCTCTCTCTCTCTCTCTCTCTCTCTCTCTCTCTCTCTCTCTCTCTCTCTCTCTCTCTCTCTCTCTCTCTCTCTCTCTCTCACTCTTTCCCTCTCTCCCTCCCTCTCTCTCTGTCTCTCTCTCTCTCTCTCTGTCTGCCTTTCTTCCTTATTTAATTTCATCCCTCCGGCCATCTTTGTGACCCGTAACAGGTGTCAACACTCCGGGAATGAAGGGTGTGGGGGGGGGGGGAACAGGGAGAGAGGATTTGATTCCTGTCTAGCGGATGGGAGCTGATTAAATAGTTTTGGAATTTTTGGAACTTCCATAAACTCTTCAGGAAAGTCAGCGATCAAAGTGTCAGAGAAAGTGGGAATGTGGGAAATGGAGTATGGAGAGAAGTTAATATGTCTGATGCTCTGTTCCTAAATGATCATGCAAGAAATAATAATAAATAAAAAGTATTGAAAATGTTTTTTTTTTTTCTCTCTCTTTTGTTTTAAAAAAAAGAAATTAGCTGAAAAGCTTAAAACTGACTGAGAACTTTGAGCTGAAGATAAATGATTGGCTTCACTTGCTAACCGCCCCCCAACAACAGTGTTCATCTATGAATGATTACGGTTTTATGGTAGCATTTACACCAGCATCTAAACTCAGCACAAGCCCTGTTTATCCTCAAGCTAATTGTTGCTAATGCTCTCTAAATTGATGTTAAACAAATCAAAATTAAATATTTGGATGATTCCAACTTGGTGTTGAAAGGGGTCGACTCGAAGGTGTCATATTAAATGCATTAGTCGGTGAATGTAACTGTCGATACTCATCTGTAATGGATTTAAATCACGTTGTCTTGACTTTGGCTGAGGCAAAGGGACTTTAAACCACAGGAGGGGGATTGTGGAGCTGCTTTAGAGTTTTGCAATAATACGATTTTGGCTGAAGGTTGAAGAAGACAAGGCACACTTTCAATTACAGTATCAATCATAGTATCTTTTGGATGGGTCTGGTCGCAGCGGATAACGCACACGGAGGGAGAGTTGAGGGGAGGGAGAGATGAGGGGAGGGAGAGATGAGGGGAGGGAGTGATGAGGGGAGGGAGAGGGAGGCAGGGAGAGAGGGAGGCAGGGAGGATGGGTGAGTGAGAGAAAAAAAAGAATCACATAAGAGAGTGGGAGAGAAATAAAGGAGTGATGCGATAGGAATGCAGGGAGGAAAATGGAGAGATGGTTATGAACACTTAGAGAGAGGGATGGATAGCGAGAGAAAGAGAAAGCGATATAGAGTAAACATATAATATCCTGTCTTCCAGACAACATTCAGATAAATAAATCTCTCAATTCCAAAGAAACCAGGTATAGAACCACCAGGTATATGTGTCTGTGTGTTTGTGTTTGAATGTTCTCCCTGACCTGATAAACTTGGAATGAAGTCTATTGGTACATTTCCTGTCCCAAGAGACAGTGTTTCTGTGTTTGTTTGTGTGTATGTGTGCGTCTGCATTTGTGTTTCCGTATGCGCGTGTGTGTGTGTGTGTGTGTGTGTGTGTGTGTGTGTGTGTGTGTGTGTGTGTGTGTGTGTGTGTGTGCGTGCGTGCGTGTGTGTGTGTGTTTCTGTGTGTGCACGTGTTGGCATGTCTATTTCAATATGTGTGTGTGTGTGTGTGTGTGTTTGTGCGCGCGTCTGCGTGTGCGTCTCCATATGTGTGTGTGCACATGTGTACTCAGTCCTCCTGGATTTATCCATACATCTCCTGACAGCATGAGTGTCTCTCCCTGAACCCCGGAACAACCCCACTGACCACGTCTTTGCTTTCTATACAGTTGACGCGGGCCGGTTGGAGCTTGTCTCTTGGACAACACACTGAGCGCTCCCGAGGCAAAAACAAACCATAAAGAGTGCTTACAAAGTCAAGTGGGAGTACCTCGGGTCTGTCATGGTTAGGGTTAGAGGTACAAGCCCCACCCCGGAGGCACTGGAGCGAACGTAAACCAAACAGACACTCGGATTGACCGGGAGATGAAACCCATACACATCAACACACACAACACACACAGACAAACACACGGCTGGACATGTAGCGTCAGCATTGATACAGTTACATACAGTTTCATATTGCTGTATCTGAGATGAGGAAAGGAGAAGAGAAGAGAGGAGGAGAGGAGTAGAGGAGACACAGGGAGAAGGACAGAGTGGAGGAGACACTGTGTTGCCAGGGGCCTTCACTAGGGCCCTAAACACAAGGCAAGGGAGAGAAAGAGAGAGAGAGAGAGAGAGAGAGAGAGAGAGAGAGAGAGAGAGAGAGAGAGAGAGAGAGAGAGAGAGAGAGAGAGAGAGAGAGAGAGAGAGAGAGAGAGAGAGATGAGGGTGGACAGGGCTCTTCCCTAGTAATTTATGGCCCTTTGTACTGATGCTAAAAGGTCAATAAATTGACTTGATTTGGCCATTCAATCTGATGCCCATACATTCACACTGTGTTCTCTCTCTCTCCCCCTCCCCCCCCTCTCTCTCTCTCTCTCTCTCTCTCTCTCTCTCTCTCTCTCTCTCTCTCTCTCTCTCTCTCTCTCTTAATTGTGTGTGTGTGTGTGAGTGTTTTTGGGTGTGTGTGTGTGTGTGTGACAAAGCCGGCAGAAGACATTACTGGAACAGAACATTGTGAAAGTCCTTTGACCCCCTGTTAGACAGCTACACTGCACTGGACATCTGACCAGCACACACACACACACACACACACACACACACACACACACACACACACACACACACACACACACACACACACACACACACACACACACACACACACACACACACACACACACGGTGTCTTTAGCATGCTAATGCTATTCTTTCCTAGCTGCAGTCCGACCCTACACCACAAAGCTTCGCTCATCTTCCCCTGGTGGGCCCTCTCGACATGGGGTCCACACACACACACACACACACACACACACACACACACACACACACACACACACACACACACACACACACACACACACACACGAACGCACAGAAAGATACGGATGGGTTTAGAACAGCAGTCTGTCACTCACAAACAAAGTGAGACGGATTGGAACACACAGTTGCAATGTACGAGAGGCCACACACACACTTGGACATTCTCAAACACTTTAACTTACAGGCCCATTCTAAACAACCACTTAGATATGGTTGCATTTACATTTCCATGCATATACACGAAGACGAGGTGACCCTAACTTCCCCTCCGTCTCTCTGCGTCACACACACACTCACACACAGTGGGCAAGTGAAAGAGTGTTTAAGGTTCAAAGCAGTGTGTCCCAAGAGACATCTCGGCTGTGTGAGAGGGCTTTAGGGGCCTCAGGGACCTATTAAAAATCCTAGGGACTTAACAGGTCCTGGCCTCTACAAAGGGAAAGAGAGAGCGAGCGAGAGCGAGCGAGAGCGAGAGCAAGAGAGAGAGAATCGTACACCAAACTTCTTTGGTGTTTGGTTTTATATATTTTATTTTAACTGTGTAATTAACCTTTTCTACAATATTTGACCATTATAATATTGATCTCTTTGTATTCACTTGGCCACACCACAACCCCTCCCGCCACAAACTACCCCCCCCCCCCCCCCCCCCCCCCCCTCCATTCCGGAAGCCCCCCAACATTCTAGAATGTGCCCAGAAAAATCCCCTCCCCCTTTTTGCAGCACAGATCGCCCCTTTAATCATTAGCTTTCGCTATTTCCCGCTTTCTGCCTTCCATCTTACAACAATTCTACGATTCCAGGTCCCTGCATTTGCGACCTGAAGAAAGGGAAGATTACCCCCGACATGTAACCTGGCGCTGGCGCTAAAAAGGGGGGGATCCCATTACCGCGGGGCTATATGATTACCTTAGCCACGGAGCCCCTGCTAGCTAGCCTCAATAATACTAATGTTATTGATCTCCTTTATAGTTAGCCTTGTGTGTTGGGTTACATCCACACTTAAGCGTAGCTTCAGGGGGGGGGGGGGGCTGAATGATGGCTTTGTAGCTGATGGCTAGGGTTGCCTCTCTTTAAGGGTCTTAGTGAGTCTTAGGTCTTACTGCGCATAAAAGCGCTGATTGCAGAAAAAAGAAAAAGCATGGTACCTTTCACCTAGTTAGTGTCGGGTCGCGTTCGATTTAATAGTGTCGGGTTTTATGGGGTCTTGAATCGACAAACTATTTACAGGATAAGACTTGCGTTGTGTACAAAACACCAAATTGACCAAACAAAATAGCTTTTACATCCACTTGAAGTGTAATTTAATGCCATGGCTGCTGCCGCAACTTCCTGAAGGAGGTCCTACAAAACTAAGT
Source organism: Gadus morhua (assembly GCF_902167405.1). Lineage (NCBI taxonomy): Eukaryota > Metazoa > Chordata > Actinopteri > Gadiformes > Gadidae > Gadus > Gadus morhua. The sequence continues at coordinate 11,946,391 of NC_044064.1, forward strand.
GGTTTGTTAGTGTGTTGTAGAAAGGATGTGTGGCTGGAAAGTCTAGTGGCATCAGTGCGTGACTCCCAACCCGAAGGATTCTGGATTTGATCCCCAAAGTCAGTCCACCTGTAAGCATCGTGGAGCAAGTTGCCCCTAGCCCCTACCTCATCCTTAAGACTCCTTCCCACTGAGCGACAAACCTGCCATTCTAGGGCGGCAAACCGACTCTGGGAGAAGGGGGAGACGGAGAGAAGGGGGTGAGGTGTGTGTGTGTGTGGGGGGGGGGGGGGGGTCTCAAGCCACAGTTACC
>NC_044064.1:11951682-11969182 GCF_902167405.1 Gadus morhua
GAGGCCGTAAACGATAAACTCTTCGGGGAGTAATTCTGTGCCTAATATACTTTTAAATGCCACCTTGGATGTGTTTTATAGATATATTTCACTCACTGACAGGTAGGGGTTAGACAGTGTCTGAAAGACCTGTCTCTGTATTCCCTGTCTAACCCCTACCTGCTCCTTAATGACCTGTCTCTGTATTCACTGTCTAACCCCTACCTGCTCCTTAATGACCTGTCTCTGTATTCACTGTCTAACCCCTACCTGCTCCTTAATGACCTGTCTCTGTATTCACTGTCTAACCCCTACCTGCTCCTTAATGACATGTCTCTGTGTTCACTGTCTAACCCCTACCTGCTCCTTAATGACCTGTCTCTGTATTCACTGTCTAACCCCTACCTGCTCCTTAATGACCTGTCTCTGTATTCACTGTCTAACCCCTACCTGCTCCTTAATGACCTGTCTCTGTATTCACTGTCTAACCCCTACCTGCTCCTTAATGACCTGTCTCTGTATTCACTGTCTAACCCCTACCTGCTCCTTCATGATGTCTCTGTATTCACTGTCTAACCCCTACCTGCTCCTTCATGATGTCTCTGTATATGATGAATATAAATGAATAAATAAATCAAATAAAGGAAATGAGTAAGCACCATCCTATTAACAATATTAGCTGGTGTTGAACTCAAAAAAGGGTTATCTGAGGGTTAAAACAAGTTCAGCTGAACCACCTGGTGGGATGACCTCACCTCCAAGCTGGCAACTGGATCCAATCCAACCTTATTTGTCCCCCCTATGTTTACGGAAGGCCCATGTCACGGTAAACTTTACGACATTCCTCAGTCCAAAATCTTCCCGCCACACGGCGACTCTCCTGTGGACATCTCCCTCTCCCTCTCCCTCTCTCCCTCTCTCCCTCTCTCTCTCTCTCTCCCTCTCTCCCTCTCTCTCTCCCTCCCCTCCCTTTATAAACCTTTCATTGTGTTTGTATGGTTGTGTATACAGTCGCAGGCAGCGTCTTCTCAGAAACTTTCCGGAACGAGAGGGGGGGGGGGAAACCGCGGGGTCCATAAGTTGAATCGCAGGACATGAAACGGGGGGACCACCAAGACATACAGCGAGCACTATCGCCGACGGCAGGGCCGTGGAGGCACTCTGTGGGCCCGGCCTGTGTTTACTAAGCCGGGGCGGGTGGGAGAGTGTGTACACAGGGCTTTGGGGAGAAGGGGGGAGAAGGGGGAGGGAGGGGAGACGGGGAGACGGGGGGGGGGGGGCAGTCTGTCTTGTTAGGGAGACGGCCAAAGCGATACACCAGGTCTGTCGTTTGACGAAACCCAACAGTAAATGTCTCCGCTACTCCACACACAAGTCCATGTTTGAGTTTAGAATTGAAACGAGACCACCCGTCGGGGGGGGTTCAGGGAGTGTCTAAACACTCGCTCCCCCTAAGGACTTGAAGCGGCCACTTGTGTCATCGTGATTACACTCCAGAGTTTAGAGTTGGGAATGTACAGGTTGGCCTTCCAGAGGTCCCAAGTTAAGATTGTAGAATTTAGTTTTGGGGGGTTTGAACTACAACAGTGACTGATATGTTTGATAGCCGTTGTAGACAAACAGACAGACAGACTGTGGGTCAGTCGCACTGACCAACTATCTGTCTGTCCATGCGTCTGACCGACATTCTGTCGGTTAGACGCATGGACAGACAGATAGTTGGTCAGTCAGATCAATTATTAGGGACGCATTTACTTTTTGACAGTACAAATAACTGAGGTCTCTCTCTCTATCTGTCCCACACACACATCCTTGGTAGTTGTCTTGCCCATGTGAAGTCAGGACGTGAAAAGTGTGTGTGTGTGTGTGTGTGTGTGTGTGTGTGTGTGTGTGTGTGTGTGTGTGTGTGTGTGTGTGTGTGTGTGTGTGTGTGTGTGTGTGTGTGTGTGTGTGTGTGTGTGTGTGTGTGTGCGCATGCGTGTGTGCCAGACGGCTGTGGTAGAGGGAATCTCTGTAAACGTCAGCAGCCCTTGTCTTGTTCATGATGGGATGGGTCACGGTTGTCACGGCAACTGTGTACATAGAGCCAAGGTGAAGTTTGGCTGAGAAAATGTGACCCCACGATGGAGTCAAATCTAGCAAATCTAGAAAACACACACAAGCACGCCCTTCCGCTGTTGCCATGGTGACTCACCCAACACTTCTGTCAAAGATATAAAATGAATATATTAAGAAATATTGAGAAATGTAACATGTCTTGTAACCTATTTAAACAATACAGCTAGTATCATGAATGTACTAGCTGTATGTAAAAAGAAAATCTCACAAAGCCAGAGAGAGAGAGAGAGAGAGAGAGAGAGAGAGAGAGAGAGAGAGAGAGAGAGAGAGAGAGAGAGAGAGAGAGAGAGAGAGAGAGAGAGAGAGAGAGAGAACATGTATATGGATCTAAATGGATCAGACCAAAGAAGATATTATATTTTTACGCACACACACACACACACACACACACACACACACACACACACACACACACACACACACACACACACACACACACACACACACACACACACACACACAGTGTCTGGGATCAGACTGTGCTGTGATCCGGTTAATCCTCAGAGCTATGTCTCGTTCGTCTGGCTGATTCTACGCACCGCCGTGTGACTCACGCACACACACGCACACACACACACACACACAAATACACCCACCCACACACACAAATACACCCACCCACACACAGCTGCTCTGGTGCAGGGCAGCGACCCAACAACCTGCTAGTGGGACACTTCAGAGTGTTTACTGTAAAGTCAATTGGATCAATTCACTACGACTATTCCCGTCTTGGTCCATCGCGCAAAGCGAGCCTAGGTCCCAGAGATATATCAAGTAGGCACACAAGAAGGCTTGACAAGCACTATATCAGTGAAGTCCATTTACCGTTCACCATGTGTGTCTCTATGCATGGGCAACGGACTGCACTTTGACCTGTGGTCACTTGAAGCACTTCACAACATTCACCCGTTCACACACACCCATCGGTTCACCGACGGCGTGGTCAGCCGTGCGTGTGAGCAGACAGCTCCACTGGGGCGGTCAGGGTTACGTTGAGGAGTACTGCTCATAGGGGCCCTATGGGGGGGCCCTATGGGGGGGCCCTATGGGGGGGCATGGAGTGGGAGCTCCAAACAAAGCAGAAACAAAGGTTGTGTAAGTGGATCGGAAATAGTAGGATAGCCATCTAAAAACAGGCCCTACCGGCACTCTATGTTTAGACTGGTCTCTGGTTAGAATACAACTGATGGGGACGGGATGTCTTGCTCAAAAGTGGTGGCATGTGTCTGGGCGAAAGTTTAAAGATTAGTGAGCAAAGGGAACCAGAGACACCATCAACGCTATATGGACAGACAGAAGGACAGATCAATAACCATACAGACAGACAAGACAGACAGACAAGACAGACAGACAAGACAGACAGACAAGACAGACAGACAGACAGACAGACAGACAGACAGACAGACAGACAGACAGACAGACAGACAGACAGACAGACAGACAGACAGACAGACAGACAGACAGACAGACAGACAGACAGACAGACAGACAGACAGACAGACAGACAGACAGACAGGAATATACATAGATAGGTGAATGTGGATACATTGAGCGAGAGAGAAAGATACACACACATAGACACAGGCAGACAGACAGAATGACATACAGATAGATGCACATAACACAAAAAACCGACACAAACACACATAGACATTGTATATGTTACTGTGTGGGCGTCTAGTCTGACCGACTCCGAGATGTCAAAGCTGTTTGTGTGGTTTTGTTCTGTCAGTGCTAGCCGAGACGAAGACTGCCTTACAAACTAGCCGCTAGCCACATCAGACCAGTCAGCCCTCATACTTGAGTGTTTGACATTGGGTCTGACCACTAATGCCATGTTAGCGTAACAAGGTTAAGCATCACAGCGCCTCCTTGAGAGCACTTTTTCTGTGGTGTTTTAAATCACAGTGTATTGGAAACATGCGGCACATAGCCCTTTCTTCTAAGTTGTTTGATTATGAACTTGAAGAAATTACTCAAAAATTCATATCGTCCTCTATCAGTAATATATTCATAATCCAGGCCTATTTTGTATTTAATCGATGAGGTGGATATTGACTGCTTTGTCAACCCCCAAATCCCACATTTTCCATCTGGAACATAGAGTCCATCTTAAACAATCCCTGCCTGCTGTACTATAGTAATGAAAGGCCTGATATTCACTGTCAAAGGGCCGGCAAAGCTAGCCCCATAAAGTGGAGCTAGACACTGTTGATGGCTATAATGTGTTGTTTGTATGTTGCTGATTGACATGATTTGAAACGAGATTGCTTCATACAACACCCTTAGTTACACAAACAATACCAGGTGCCTGCTGGCATCCTCTCCTCTCCCTCTCCCCCACAGGAAAACACCACTTGTTTTCAACCGCTCTTCAATGGAGGGCAGAGTAACACCGGAGCCAACCCATCCCAGGGGTCGGCCATTTTGGATCACGCCCCACTGAAATAATACAGGCCGAAGCGGGTCAAGTGGCCCTGTGGGGAAGATATGGCCGCTCCAGCGGCATCAAGGGGGAAGCCGGAGGGCTAGACGGAGGGAGGACCAGCTGACAACATACCTAAGAAACAGTCTGCTTGGCTGGGATAATATTGTGTGTTTGAATTAAACACCGAAGAGATAGGATTCCCCGTCGGGCAGCCATTATGGCTCTGTGGTGGCACAATGCCGACCCCTGGTCGTTAAGGGAGTGAGTGATGGCTTTCCTGAGGGGGGAGGCCATTTTGGATCTAATCCCAGTGGGACAGCACAGGGGGACCGGCTGGGAAGCTGCTAGGTTAAGTTCTCCATGGGGCCGCCATTCTGGCTCTGTGGGGGCCAGAGGGTCGAAGTGGAGCTGTTCTTTGTTTGATCCCCGGTTACCCCACAGTTGGTGGGAGTCCATGTTGGGATCAGCGCATGGTTAAAACACATTAGCAAATTCCTTGGATGCTTTGCGTCAACCCTTATAGGGTATAGCTGCCATAAACCTAGCATAAACCCAGCATTACACGAGCATTAACATAGCATACACCTCGCCCTGTGAAATGTTCCCAAGGCACTTAGTCACACAAAGACAACACTGAACTAAACAGTTTAAAACGTACACAACTCAATGCCAATGACAGCATAGAACTTAAGTATAACTACCATAAAATGTATGCTCATGATTTTTGTTCAGCAATGCTCAGTGTTTTCCTTGTTGTGCTCTTTCTCCCGATGGTCAACGGTTACGTTGAAGTTCATTACCGCTGGCCGGCTCGACTCCGAGCAGAGCTAGCCAATCGGTAACCAGACTGTTGTCTTTGGTTAGCTGAGCATGACGTCGTCAGCGTGGGTGAACGCAAGCAGCACTCCATCCCTTTGCTGCACAACACAACGGAAACAGTTGCATTGCAAAAACCTCCAACAAAGACCAACATCCCTTTATCGCTGAGATTTCTCTCTCCTCGGCTCACCTCGGCCCCCCCCCCCCCCCCCCGCCCCTCTCCATTTGTCTTACGGGTGACAAGAACGAGTGAAAAACCGAACTAATAAGAGACCCACCCCCTCCCCACCCCCTCCTTGTCTCTCTCTTCTCCTGGTTGACCTTTGACCCCCTCTGCATAAAGGGGTCGGCTAAATGGAGGGAATGGAATCCTAAGTGAGGGTCCGACATTGGGCCAGGACACGGGGAGAGGGGGGGGGGGGGGGGGGGGGGGGGGGGGAGTAAATGTATAACTGCAGGAGTAACTATATGTTTTCCACTTTAGTGATCTACTTTTTAAGAGTCACTAATTAACCTGCTGAAGTTCTAGGAATGCGGTTAAGGTTTCTCTGTGTGTGGACTTTACTTTACAAATAACCTTGGTCAGGCAAACTAATCATCCCATTCAAGTTCTGGATACTCAGTGAACCTACAGTAACGTATACTACAGACTCCCATAATACATTTATAATCATAAAATGTAACAAAATATTGCGCAAGCGCAATTCCAGATTTCTTTGAATGTAAATCTGTTAAAGGAGAGGGCCTTGGATCAATAATTGGATGATTCTTGACCTCAAATCCACCCTCCCTCTGGAATGACCTTAAGCTGTGGTGAAAATGTTAAACCGTTTAAATTCGACCTGAACTTCTCCCCAACGCAGTCGAGTGAAGAGGCAGGGTACTTATGTTACAAAACGACCAAAGAAACCACAAGACGGCCGACACCAGACCCAGCGATGTGGTCGTCAGAAGAAAAGACCTGAACCTCGCAAAACCGGACAAATGTAAAACTCCAAAAGTCAAACACAGGCAGACATACAAAGGAACATCCTGTATGACTCGCTAGCAGCAAAGAAAACGGGTCCAAATCATCCCATTAAAGCCCATGTATGTAAGCTTCCCCACCACTTTAAAAAAGTACCATGGCGACGCAAAGCGTCTGTTTGTCGGCCATCTTTGAGGTGTTGTGCTCTCTTTTGTCGAATTGTGTAGGCCTGGACCCACAAAGAGCTCCATGGGAAAGTCTATTAAGGAGATGGAAGATGCCACCGTGGTTTAACCCGGTCGTAAAGAACGCAAGAGTTATGGTACGAAGGCCTGTCTCTTCCTCTGTGCCCCTCTCTCTCTCGTTTCTTTCTTCTTCCCTGATGGGCGGGGGGGGGGGGGGGGGGGGGGGGGGTGTACGCAATGGAAAGGTTGGTGGTTGAGGTGTTGGAGAAAAACATCTGTGGTCCTAACATGCATGTTTGACCAGGTTCTTCGTCCATCTCTGTGACCAGAATAGACGGTATTTGGGGAGCCCGCTCATTTTACCTAACCCCCAGGGGGCATAGGTTAGCCAAAGTACAGGCTGTTAAATGTAACTGCTCGGCAATATGGAGTTTAAATGCTATGTGTTAGATGACAAGTCAACAGAAAATTACCTGCCTTTTCTTTATACAAAAATGAAATTGAAAGATAACACTTTTTCTATTTATCATGCATCGTAGGGACCTAAACTGCTGCTGCTGTGACCCCAAAATCAGAGAACATTGCATCTTATCTCATTGTCTACATCGCGTTAAGATATTTACTGTCAAACTATCTTCCAAGAGGTAGCTTCGAACTCCGCATTAACTCTGTGGACCCTAACATTTCCCGGGCTGTTCAGGTATTTCTTGTGACCTTGTGACTCCCGAGGAGTCCTCCGGTTGGAAGCTGTGAGGCTCAGGGCCGTCGGGGGTCCGGGGGCCCGTCTCAACCCGACCCAGAACATGCGAGGACATGCAAATGAACCTGGACGTGGACGACCTTTCCGACTCTAGGTGAGGGACATCGACTGCCCTGGGCCCTGCCCTGCCTGCGTGCTGAGCGTCTTCAAGCCTCATCTCCCAGCGCTAAGCGAAAGTGATCGGCAGGGATCCCTCTGACAGCATAGGGTCAATCCACTGACCCCGGCCTCGTAACAGACTGACTGCCTGCACCTGGGCGGCAGCTACCTGTCTTTATGGGGACTCCTCACCTGGCTCGGGCAATTTGCTCTCCGCCTATCAGGAGGGCCTGTCTATGCAGTCTTTAACGAGGGCTTTGGGGGGCTTTTACAGGACACATTAGGACAAGCGTATTGCTGTCTAAAGCAGGCTGAGGCCTTGTTTTTAAGGAAAGGGCCTTTAAATGTCATGTTAACTAGTCTGTTAAAGAGAAAACTATTCTTTAGCGGGTGGGCTATTGTTTTTTACTACAAGCAGGTGTGCCAGGGGGACAAGCACAGCCTGATGGCCAGCTGTCTTAAAACTCATGTTCATGTAACGTATTTGTTGCAGCCTTGATAATTGAAAAGCACAATAGAATAGAGCTATGGGTATTTTCTTAAGAAGGGAAATTCTGGATTGCGTCCCTCCACTTTAATGAGATATCTTTTGGTTCTGCTCTTTGAGACACAACCACGTTGATTGGATCTATCAGTTCACAACACAAGTTCAAGTCGTAAAACCTGACATGTTTCAACACCAAACACAAATATTTCTACGATCTAAAATACTTACATTGCGGATCAGATATCCTCTGACACGCGCACAAAACCAACAGGTGAGGGCATGTTCACTTCACCCCCCCGGCCTCTCCCCCCCTCCCTGGCCCATCTGTCAATCATCTGGACTGTTATCAGGCGCTATCCAGAGACAATACACCGCATGGTCCCACGGATAGATGAGCAACGTACTTGCTACAGTCCACTGGGTAGGCTGGTAGACTGATCTATCCAGCACACATCTAGGTGGACACGCCCACCTGTGATGTCATAAGGGGCAATTTCCAAAACGGCTTGTACCGGCTAATCACATCACACCTGGTGTCATGCCATGGGACCTTTAATAAACAGATAAAACCCTGACCCTTGTTGGGGTCACCCATCAGGGGCGATAGTTATAACCTTTGCCCTTTTGGGCACATTTCTGACAGTGCATATGTGACTGTTTCTGTTTATCACTGTGTGCGCGTGTGTGTGTGTGTGTGTGTGTGTGTGTGTGTGTGTGTGTGTGTGTGTGTGTGTGTGTGTGTGTGTGTGTGTGTGTGTGTGTGTGTGTGTGTGTGTGTGTGTGTGTGCAAGTTTAATGTATATCTTCCGCTATAAAACAAGAACATCTGCCCTGGTTGGTGCTAAAACCAAAGCGCATTAGATGTACGTTTCATTGCTAAAGTCACACCTGTATATGGAACATCCCATAATTAAAACACCCCCCCCCCCCCCCCCCCCAGCTGTAGAGCCTAGTAATAACGGCTTCTGCCCTTTCACATCTGAACTCCAACTCCCACCCTGACCCCTGCACTCTCCGCTAGGCCACATATAGGTTTCCCACGCCAGGATTTATGGGTATTGAAGTCATTAAATGATACAGCCCACACAACCACCCACCTGCCCTACCCCAGACCAGCATAGAAATGAGAGAGAGAGAGAGAGAGAGAGAGAGAGAGAGAGAGAGAGAGAGAGAGAGAGAGAGAGAGAGAGAGAGAGAGAGAGAGAGAGAGAGAGAGAGAGAGAGAGAGAGAGAGAGAGAGAGACAGAAAAGCAGAAAGAGGCAAGGAGGTACGGGTTGAAGCAAAGGAGATAAGGAGGCGGGGGAAGGGGTGGGAGGATAGGGAAGGAGAGGTGCAGACAGGTGTGTGACCTTTGAGAGGGGTTTGGGGGGGGTCAGGAGTAGCTAGAGTAGGGTGGCAGGGTAGCTGTGGTGATGACATGGAATGTTGTTGGCGCCCCTGGCAACGGTTCATTAGCCATTATTCCTCCATGGGCTGAATGAGGTTATGAGCCTGGACCTGTCCTCCCCTCCTCACCCCTCCCCCCCCCCCCCCCCCCCCCCCCTCATCCCTCTCCGTCCCTCCCCTTTTCCCTCCTCCCCTCTCTCGTCAGTCACGGATTCCAGGATCCTAAATGTCACTTGGAATTCCGGCAGAATAACGGATGCCTGTCTGCCGGGCGAACATTCCCAAACTCACAGGTAGAACCCTAGCACTCTCGCGAGGGTTATCTCTGGACCAATCAGAGGGCCGGCTTATCAAGAGGTTATTATGCAATGACATCACCTTAAAAAAACAACTTAGCACATTTTAGCGAATGTGCTAAGGATCACAAGACTGCTTATCCAATATCTTTTTTGTATATAATGTCAAGAATACAAACAAACTAAATAAGTGGTCACAAGGTAACAAAAATGCATGTGTGTGTGTGTGTGTGTGTGTGTGTGTGTGTGTGCGACGTTTGAGTGTGTGTGTGTGTGTGTGTGTGTGTGTGTGTGTGTGTGTGTGTGTGTGTGTGTGTGTGTGTGTGTGTGTGTGTGTGTGTGTGTATAAGTTCTCTTCCACGGTAGCCCTGAGCGCAAGTGATATTAAAATCTAGGTTTGACAGCTACTCCATCAGACCTCAGAGATAATGAATGTGTTGTTGCTTGTGTGACAGTAGCAGATTGAGGCTACATCTCCTCATTAACAGCATGCCAAAGGGCCTACTGTTCAAAGCAACACACTGACAGGTGGAGCTGATCAGCGAAGAGACCTTGGTGATGTCTGTCACTTATTATGTCTAGCCATTTAAACAGTTTCAAACAAAATGACCTGCAGTGAATTCATGTCATGTCATTAAGAAGAAGGTAGGGGTTAGACAGTGAAAACAGAGACAGGTCATTAAGGAGCAGGTAGGGGTTAGACAGTGAAAACAGAGACAGGTCATTAAGGAGCAGGTAGGGGTTAGACAGTGAAAACAGAGACAGGTCATTAAGGAGCAGGTAAGGGTTAGACAGTACAGTGACAGGTCATTAAGGAGCAGGTAGGGGTTAGACAGTGAATACAGAGACAGGTCCTTAAGGAGCAGGTAGGGGTTAGACAGTGAATACAGAGACAGGTCATTAAGGAGCAGGTAGGGGTTAGACAGTGAATACAGAGACAGGTCATTAAGGAGCAGGTAGGGGTTAGACAGTGAATACAGAGACAGGTCATTAAGGAGCAGGTAGGGGTTAGACAGTGAATACAGAGACAGGTCATTACGGAGCAGGTAGGGGTTAGACAGTGAACTCAGATACATAGCAAGGATGCCTGGTTAGGCTACGAACCGAACATGAGGGATCAAACCTGGAACCTTTTTCAGCTAAACACAACAATGCCCCCTCTTATCCATACAAACTGCAACCCGTCGGTGTGTTTTTAAGGCGCTGGCGGTCATGTACATCGACTCCACAGATGATTGACGGTTCTAATGGGAGGGGAGGAGCGAATGCCACAGCCCGGGGCAGACATGTCCCACACGACGCTTCAGGATTACAGTTAAACATTGTAGTTGAATACTTTAATTGTAGCTCTACATGGCCTCCAGCTATAAGAACAGATATCGAGGGATCGAACCCAGTAGCTGGCCGTCAGATACCCTAACAACTAGACTATCCACACTTAAAGTTCTAGATTGTGTTTAAAGGTGATGGCTTTCGTTTTGTTGTATTGCATGTCTAATTTGCAATCATTTAATATCTGCTGACTGCTGGTTCCCAGCCTTTATTCTATAGTACTTCAGGAGCACTGTTACCTTAGGTGTCCAGTTCTATAGTACCTGAGGTGTCCTGTTATATAGTACCTAAGGTGTGCTGTTTTAGATCTATAGTACTTATAGGTTCTATAGTACCGGAGGTGTAGGTTCTATTGTACTAATAGGTTCTCTAGTATCAGACCTTAGCTCCTATTGTACTTATAGGTTCTATAGAACGAGAGGTGCACTGATATATAGTACCAGAAGTGTGGGTTCTTTGTACCAGAGATGTAGGCCGACTGCTAGTGGCATCATGGGATTTGAAGAAGATGTGAGGGTCCTTCAAAGCAAAGAAGCCCACCCCTCTCCCTGGACATGCACAGACTCGCTCTTTCGGTATGTACATTCATAACCACCTCGCTCCATCAATTATTTGCATGGATACCATCTTTCTTTCACGCTACAATGTTACACCTGCACATTCCTGTGTGTACTGCAGGGCACGTGTGCAAATAGAGACACACAGTAACGGGAACACACAGATACACACAGTCACTGAAACACTAACGCACACAGGAGCAAATACCAATAATGAAGCACAAACAGACAGACACAATGCGCACACACATTCTTGGGACAAAACACATCCACACACGGTCACTGAAGCACTTACTCACACAAGTAAATACCAATAATGAAACAAACACACACAAACACACGCATTTACACACACTGACCATTCAGAGAGAACCCTATCCCTTTGTGACCCCACCTCCTCACATAAACTCACACACAACCACACACAAACACACACACAAACTGACCATTCAGAGATACCCTATCCCTTTGTGACTCCTCCTCCTCACACAAATTCACACACAACACAAAGACGCACACTCACACACAGACAATCGCACTCACACTCACACACACACACACACACACACACACACACACACACACACACACACACACACACACACACACTATCCGAGCTGAGGTCCGGCCAGCTATTGAGAACTCTATTTTGGGAACGGGGGCAGCTAAATAAATATGTTGACAAACACACACCCCTGTAGCCACTCGCGAATAGCTCCCCAACGTTTCAACCGACCATGTCTGTAAACAGACACGTCATGACCTCAGAATTTGGCGCAAGCGTCCTCCAAGAACCAGCTTGAGCTGCCCTGGTCCTTGCATGTTGCATCTCTCTGCTGACAAAGAACCCGTTACCCCTGGGAAGCCAGCTTACCTTATTCACTATCTAGTCGTTTAGCCGCCGCTTCTATCTAGACGCGTCTCACAGTGAATCCAGATATAACGACGGCAAAGTGCGGGGCTAGAGGTCATCCTGCTCAAGGTGGCTTCCTGATTGGACCGTAGACCTCGGGGTTCTGAACCCGGTGCATGTCGGATGGGACTGGAACACCCTGACACACTTCCCCATGCTGCACCCCCCCCCCCGGCCCTCCGACATGTGCATTATTCGTGACGGTTCTGTTCCTCATGCAGAGGACCCGGTGACACAGTTCCTCTGTTGTTTCTGCTCATTAGCAGAGGTGGACATTCAGGGGGGCTGGGGGGGGGGTCGGGGAGAGGCCCCCATTCAGTGTTCACAACCCCCGGAGTCGAGGCGAAGGCCGCGCTAGGCCAAGGGGGGTGAAACGGACGGGCAGGCTGCCAGCTAGCAGGGCGCTATAGTTAGCCCAGTGCAGTGTCACGACGGGCCTCAGTCAAGAGGCCAGCGACGAGTTTAGGAGACACATGGCCACAAGGAGCGCATTGTGAAGCAGCTGATTGACGGGGTTCAAAAAAGGAAACCAGTGACCGAGCTGTCCGGGGGACTGGGACGTCAACTGGCATGCTAGCACAGCTCCACTGCGATAAATAATCAGCACGGTTTGACAATTACAGTCCACCAAAATGAAAGGAGAGAAAAACAAAATATAAATAAATAAATAATAAAAATTGTACTACAAATAGTCGATTCAAACACCTTTTTTGTCGTTGTCAACTTAACTGAACACAATTTGACAATTGACATCCATCAAAATTAGTACGAGTAAAAACTGTGAGAGACGATGAAAACAAAAAGCAAAGCATTGACAAGGCCGTGCTGTGGTATCGCTGGTTCGTTCAGCAAACAGCCTGCAGCTAGATAAGAAGCCTCAAGGCAGCGTAGCCAGGTGTAGTGCCAGGCCAGCCTATGGAGGAAACTGGGCCACGGTTAGCCAGCACGGACCATAGCAAAGCCCTCGTTAAGACCATTTAAAGGAGACATATTATGGCGTTATCCAACAAGTAAACATAGTATTTGAGTTCCAGAAAACATGTTTATGAAGCTGGTTGCTGGAAATACCGCCTACCGCTATTCCCCTCTGTTTCAGTCCCTTCAGAATGCGCTGTTTCTGGTGTCTGTAAATTTAATTCAAATGAGCTGCTGCCCATTGACCAATGAGCTGTCAGACTGAACCACAACATGGAGGAGGAGGGATTGTTTCCGTTTGCGGACTCCTGGAGCTCTATATCTGTATTATATTATATTATATTATACATGGGTATTTCTATAATATGATATCTAATATCACGGCCAAAAGCTATGTGCGCCTCGGATGATATTATGAATCATAAAGACTGCGTCTGACGTCTCTGGCACTTTCACAACAAGTAAAGACTTGTTGTGAAAAGCTGAAGCTTCGGTCACTGTCCGGCAGCTCCGGTGGTGCCACTGGCAGAGAAAGGGATTGTACTCCCGGAGCTGAGCTGCCGCCGAGTTCCCCCCGCCGGAGCTGCTCGTCCGCTGGTCCACAAAATCTTAGCTATGCTCTGATTGGAGGGGAGTGGGGAGGTGGGAGGTAATATTCAACTGTGCCCCCTTCCTACGTAGGAGGGGGCGCCGAAACTGACTCGCTCGTTTGGTAACTGTAGGCGGGGTACTTTCAGAAATGCATATCTCACTCAAAAAAATCATGTACAGACTTTTTTCAAAGTTTGTGTGTGTGTGGGAGCACCAGAGACCCAAATAAGCTCCCAAAATCCCCAGGAAGTGTTGTTTTCATAATATGTCCCCTTTAAGGAGAGGCCGGGAGGGCTGAGTGACCTTGATGCCGATAAACTCCCCTCGCTAGGTTTGGAAAACAACCCGACTCCCTCGTCAGCAACATTCCTCGCTCCCACAGGAACCCAGAGGACAGAGACAAACATCTCTGTCAACCCTCCCCCCCCCCGATCAATCCATCTCTAACCTAATACCTAAACTTAACCATCTCTAACCTTATACCTCAACTTAAGTATCTCTAACCATATACCAACATTTAGCCATCTCTAACCTAATACTTAAACTTAACTGTTTCTAACATAATACTATAACATAACCATCACTAACATAACAGCTAAACTCTACCATCTCCAACCCACAGCTAAACTCTGCCATCACTCAATAATTTCTAATGAATCATGAGAAATGCTGACCAAAAGTCAAACGTCAAACGTCATCAAGACACGACAGAACCGTAAATAAAGGAAAAAATGAAGGGGAGGACAGAGAATATATCACCGCAAACACTGACCAATAAACACATCAGCGGTGGACTGTAAAAAGCCCTGGCTGACCTGGAGAGCTGAGGGGTCGACAGGTTGACAGACAGAGCCTGACAGAGTGGAAACAGGGGGCGTTGTCAGGCCTGATGTACAAGGTGAGGGGATGAGAGTTAAGGCCCAAGGATCGACCCCTCGGCCCCCCCTGATCAGCAGCTTCACGCCCGTACAGAGGGCCGGAGGAGCCTCTGAATGACAGCTAATTGCCCAGGAACGCACCGCCCTGGACGGCCCAGCAAGACAAATTGGGAAGGTGTTTATGATTTGAGGCTGTCAATGCGCTGACGTCGGTCACCGGGAGGCTAAGCTGCCAGTGTTTGCATTTCCAGGACTCTGTCGGAGACAGGAGTCGTGCAAGTGCAGAGTAAACATGTTGAGGGTTTGAAAGATCTGCCCGTCGTAACTCACTCTCCACCTGACACGCCAGTTCTGTGGGATCAATATGTTTTCATCAAGACACGCCTCTTGAAGAAATGACCAGTGATTTAAAAATTGACGCCTCCAGTTTTTACAGATTGATGTTGCGCTACAACAGAGTGGAACGTTTGTCTCACTGGTTGGCTGTGCTTTGGCCATACACCTCGAACAGACGCTTCCAAGGCTGAAGGCTATGTTTTTAGAATCTGCATTGTTATCGCCAGACTCACCGGAGCAGCAAGACAGTAATGAGCAGCTGGCCCAATGCAGGGATTTGGGGGGGAAACATATTCAGTTGAAAGGAGGATGACGTGATAGATGGGCAGAGGAGAGTGCGTGTAGGAGCCAATCCTACCTGTCAATCTGCTCGCCTATCTGCCAGTCATTCAGCTTCCCAGTCTACCTGCTTGCCTAACCACCAGTCTACCTGCTTGCCTATCTGCCTGTCTGTCCTGCTTATCCGTCTACCTGCTTGCCCGTCTACCTGTCCAGCAGCTTACTTATGGACCTTCCTGCTTATTTAGCTGTCTGGCAATTTAGCAGTCTACGTGTGTTTACCTATCTACCTGTCTCACAGTTGACTTGTCTACCTCTGTTCCTACGTACCTGTCTCACAGTTTACCTGTCTGACAGAAGGGTGACTACAGATGAAGTGATGGAAAAAGGTGAGCAGGGGAAAAGTGGTTAATCACAGGTATAAAAGGTACCGACCGAGGGAATTTTCTATGACACAAGGTCTGCACCATGCCCAGGGGCAGGGGTGTGCGTCGGCACGGATACAGTAACCGAGGAATGCGTGGGCGTGGCCAGAGCCGGGTGGGTTTTTACTTTCAATGTAATAACGCTGCAATCGGTTTCGAAAAGTGTTTCCCGGGCGACACAAACCCCTGTTCTGTTCTCTGCACCACAAGTCTATATGCTACGCATGAGGAACACCTTCCCTTTCATTTTCCCCGTCCCATCAGTGCACGTGTTTGCACGTGCGTGCACGTGCGCTGACCGAACGGCGGGGCGCTGAGGGCCCCGACTGAACCCCCCCTCCAGACAAAGGGCGTTGTGTTTCCGTGGCCCCGTGCACAGACTTGCTCCTGATGATTACCGGGATGCGCCGGCGGGGGGGGGGGGGGGGGTGCGCTTGATGCCGGTGTCTCGGTCGGCAACGGGCGGTGTCTAATGGCAGAATAATGATGCGGTTAAGCTGAGACCCCGGCATCAAAGCCACCGCAACTGAGGAACTCGACAGTCAAGTTCGAATGAAGAAGAAGGAGAAGACCCTTCCGACCTACGGCTGGGCTACATTTCCCCAATTCGCCCGTCTGGGATTAATAAAGCACTGTCTTATCTTATCATCTCGTATGTGGGGGATGCACCTCGATCTAAGTGTTGGCTTGAATTAATTGTAAATCTTGTTCTTGTTGCGTTGTCCCGCCTTGTTCAAGCACTTTGGATTGCAGCGTACACTATAAATCAAGTATAAATCATTGACTGACAGAGCCTAGAGAGAGTTTTCTAGAATCCCAGCAACGGGGGGTCCGTTGTGACCCTTGACCTCAATATTCAGATGGAATGTGTACATTCAGAGGGAGGGGACAGCGGGTACGCATGCCCGAAGACGTGGTGCATTCACAACCGACAATGGGAACTACAGATAAAAGATACAGGTGATTCCATCCAGAGGTAAAGGGGACTAGCACAAAATAGAGAGAGAGAGAGAGAGAGAGAGAGAGAGAGAGAGAGAGAGAGAGAGAGAGAGAGAGAGAAAGAGAGAAAGAGAGAAAGAGAGAGAAAGAGAAAGAGAGAGAGAGAGAGAGAGAGAGAGAGAGAGAGAGAGAGAGAGAGAGAGAGAGAGAGAGAGAGAGAGAGAGAGAGAGAGAGAGATTCCTATAGAGAAGAAAAAGAGAGGCAGTCAACTGAATGAAGCAAACCAAAGTGGGTACAGGATAGATGAACCCAGCCAAGAAGAGGGAAAAGAACATGAAGGACTAATAAAAAGAAGGGGGAGGGGAGAAGGACTTAATTCTACAGTACTTTTGTAGCTCTAGTGAGAACATACAGCCCCAGGTTGGAGATGGCATTAAGAGAGAAGGACAAGGAACATCCGACATGCTTCGACAGCACCAGCCAGGGAGACCGCCAGCTGAACAGCCCCTCCTTAACTCCTCTGACAGGCCGAAAGACCTCCGCAAACACAGCCTGGGGCTCCAGGGAGATCCCCCTCCAACACTCAGCCCCCCCGACACCTCCTCCACCCAACTCCTTCATCACCCACCCCCCCAACTCCCCCCACCACCCACCTCCCACCCACCTACCACCTCCAAGCACAACCCTAAACTTTCCCTGCCCCGCAAGCCACCTGCTCCACTTTCTCCACCAACATCACCCCTTCCAACATTATCTCCCCTTGCCCTATCTCCAATATGAACAACCTCCCCTCAACACCACCCCCACTA
>NC_044064.1:11971682-11979182 GCF_902167405.1 Gadus morhua
AGTGGAACACACCAGGGAAAACAGTATGACGGGTGGACAGGCCGTGGACAGAGGGGGTGAGCCTTCAAACAGACCACTTATAAACCGGTGACGAATTGCTTGACTTAAGGGAGCACTGAGGGCAGAGCGTGATCGGGGTGTGTGTCGACATATAAATGTGTGTGAAACGCCGGGTGCACGTGGGTGGGTGTCGCTGAAGATGGGTGTATGTAGGAGCATGTAATGGTGGGTAAGGAGGGAGAGAGAGAGAGAGAGAGAGAGGGGTGGAGGGGGGGTACAAGGAGCCACAAATCAGGCAGCGATCAACTTGAGGAATGCTCCAGCCTCCAGCACCTGCAGATGAACGGGGGGCAGGCAAGTCCTACCAAGTATACAGGAATTCAGCTGGGGGGAGGAGGGGAGGAGGGGACGGGGGAGAGAGGCAGAGGTGGGGAGAGAAGATGGAGGGGGAGAAAGAGAGAGAAAGGAAGGGAGAGGAGGGGAGGAAGGAGAGAGGTGCGGTTCATATAGGAAAGGTGTGTGTGTGTGTGTGTGTGTGTGTGTGTGTGTGTGTGTGTGTGTGTGTGTGTGTGTGTGTGTGTGTGTGTGTGTGTGTGTGTGTGTGTGTGTGTGTGTGTGTGCATGTGTGGCAGACTATTGTGGCAATATTGTGTTTTGCAAAAAAAAGTTACTTGGCATGCAGAGACGCTAGAGATTACAGAATCATAGACACACACAAACCGTCTATTGCAAAGAAACAGGATAAGAACTGAGAGGAGGGGGGAGAAAGTGAGGGAGAGAAAGAGAGAGAGAGGTTGAAAGAGAGAGTGAGGGGGAGAGATGATGAGAGGGAAATATAGAGGAGGGAGGTAGAGGGAGGGAGGCATCTTGAGATGGAGAGAGAGAGAGAAAGGGAGAGAGAGAGAGAGAGAGAGAGAGAGAGAGAGAGAGAGAGAGAGAGAGAGAGAGAGAGAGAGAGAGAGAGAGAGAGAAAGGGAGAGAGAGAGAGAGAGAGAGAGAGAGAGAGAGAGAGAGAGAGAGAGAGAGAGAGATTGAGGGAGAGAGGAAAAGAGAGATCCCTGATCCCAGATCCTATCTTTGCAGTTAAATGTGTACAGCCACACACACAGACTGACAGACACACAGCCAGAAAGACACACACACACACACACACACACACACACACACACGCATACACACAGCAGCGGGCAGGTTGCCAAGCCACAGGGCTAACCGGCAACCTTGTCACCGTGGTTACGCCAACCCTGCATTCCAGACCAACCAATAGATTCATCTGTCACTCACTCACACTGACCAACACATACAAACCCACATACACACACACATTCGGGGGCTCACGCACACAAACACAAACCACAATAGCCGTTTGGGAAGTGGGCAGGGATAACTCGGGTTAATGGGCCATCATTCCTTTCAGAACCAGGAAGTGGATTCTCCTTGTCCTCGCAGTCGCAAGCAAGACACTAACGCCAACAGGTAAGGAGCTCAAGTTATAGATCAGATCATATAACCTATCAAACCCAAAGTGTGTGTGTGTGTGTGTGTGTGTGTGTGTGTGTGTGTGTGTGTGTGTGTGTGTGTGTGTGTGTGTGTGTGTGTGTGTGTGTGTGTGTGTGTGTGTGTCAGTATGTGTGTTTGTGCAAACTAAGCGCCCAAATAATGAACACACCTAAAAAAGTTGTTATTTATTTATACAGGCTATACATTAAATGTATATATAAACAGATATCTAACGTATATATATATATTTTTTTTTGTAGATATTGATATAGATATCATACTTTATGTTTACAAGGTTGCGTTATTTCTTCAGGAGGATGACGGATACGAACCAATATTAAAATGAAAAAAAAAAGTTAATTACACAATTTGTTAAAATGACAACACGAAATCAGAATTAGTTTGTTTTTGATTCTGCGGCGGCCTTTAGGGGGTTGCCTAAATAACACGTGTCCTCAATATTATTCTGCTCATGAATATTTAAGTAGCGGGAGGCGTGGCTATGTTTGCTCAACTTTCTGAGCGGGCCAACTCAAATGTTAACTACTACTCATTAAATCCAAGGGTCTGAACGTACATGGGGCGGGGCCCTCTGCGTTACAAACCAATCACTGAACATAAACGGGGAGATGATTGGTTGGTAACAGCGTGAGGTCCCACAACTGTACTTTCAGACTCTTGGATCGAGACACTAGAACTGAGGCATCGTTTGACAATAAGCTGTCTTTTAAAACGGGCGCTCGAAATAAAATCGAAGAAGCCACAAGGGTCTACCACAGCATACGTTAAGAGCTTTTGACAACCTCTGATGATCTGATTTCTGTCATCACCGGCTGATGCTCAATAAACGGCCCGACATGAGTCCGATATGAGAATAAGTTTAGGACAGCAATTCAGACAAACTATGACGCATGCAAAAACATGTTTATAGATAGGTTATTACTTCATAAAGATCAACCACGCAGTTAAATAGAGCAGAGATCTTGCACACACAGAGACACACACGCATATATACACACAAAGAAACACACACACACACACACACACACACACACACACACACACACACACACACACACACACACACACACACACACACACACACACACACACACCGTGCATGTCCATCCCCGGACTCGATTCAAAAATATGAACGCTGCGTGATGCACCGGTTAGAAGCAGTCGTAACTTTACTAAAGACAAAAACACACAACATTTTACAGTCGCCTTGTTGGCAAAGTGTTCAATAAACGTATCCCCTCATACACATGCAGAGCTAAACAAGTCATGGGATATAGGCTACGTCTGCGTTTGAAGCAGAGGTCTATCTGGTAAATAAACAAACGCAGGGACTGAGTGGAGGGTCTACTAAACAAATGGCCGATAGCAATGAAACAGGACTTACTCCGTGCGTCGACTGCACTGCCACGGCCACCGCTAGCACGCAAATCCTGCAGAGAGGAAAACAAAATAAAGGTAATGAGACGAGTGGAGGCTTCAAAATAAAATACATCCACGTAATCCGGGAAAACATGAATGGAAATAAATAACCCCTTGGGTTAGTTAAAAGTTGGAGACATCGCGTGGCTAAGGAAAGATTGTGATTACTTTCCGGACCAGAAAACTCACCAGAATTTCATTTTTTGATTCGACCCGTGGGAGAAGAGAACCGCTGCAGCACTCCCTCGTCTTCACCAGCCGCTGAAAGGAGCTCCAAAAGCGCTCATCAAGTTTCCTAAACACCGCTCATCTACCCGAGCCGGGAGCACACACAGACACGCACACACACACATACAGAGAGAGATAAAGTAGTGCACCTAAACGACACAGTTTTCCTCACTCCGGAGAGGTGTACAATATACACCGTGTAAACCCGGTTTCAATAAAAAGCCGATAGGGCCGCTAATGTTTTTTTTAACGATTTGGAAATAATGTTTTCAACTCACCAAAGCTCAGTGGCCGATATCTGCTGCTCGGCTGTCGCGTTCCGCACACGCTACACTTCTCGGGAGCGCACGAGAGAGGCACAGAGGAGGCGGGACTAATCCCTGTCACTCAAGATCAGTATACCTATGGGTCGGTGCCTCGCAACACGTCCCAGCAGTGTGATCTGTCTGAGAGAAGTTAGAGCAAAACATTAACGTTCACTAACTTCTATAACACTGTGTTTTTGATTAATATAATCAGACATTATGATCACGTGAATTCCCAAAGACATAAACATTTTTCATTTTTAAGTAGGCTTCCCAATCAACTATTCCAATATGTAAACCTTTCTGACGAAATATAGTATATCAATGGAGGAGACATTGAGTTCAGAAGGAAGTGTTAAAAATTAAGATGAAAGTTATAAGATGATAAGAATAATAAGATCAAAGGATTCAGATGTAACAGCAAATTTTAACAAAAAAACAAAGTCAATGAATACTAGTGCGAATTGAAATATCCACAATATACCCCAACCTGTACACACTGCAAACTGTTTTCTTTTCCTTTATAAAAATACTTGACTTGGACTTGCATTACATGTCTTAAATGAAACTTATTGAATGTGAGTTGTGTGTGTCACTGAGTAACAGCATTATAGGCTACTGAGAAAGGTCTTCCCTCTGACTTCACCCCAGCCACATCTTCCGTTGAAACCAGGCGTGATTCCACATGGTGAACATTTGTGAGATTTGTTAATAACAGACTACGATCCATAGCTCACACAAACCATATTAACTTCTTCATTCAAAGCATTGATTCTGCTGTTAACTGTAAAACTCATGTCTTGTTTGTGGCACTTGTTAATGACTTTGCAGTTTGAGAAGAAAAAGGGTCCTGTGAAAACACTTGGATTTGACGGAAAGATGAATAGTTAGAACCCATGAATTGTGAACACATTCACCTAAATAGTGTTTAGATGTCTGAAGTCTTCAGTTAGGGATAGGGTTAGGGTTATGCCTAACCCTTACCCTAACCCTAACTGGATGCCTGAGCTTCACCCATAACCACTCACAGATTCACATCTCCTGTCTCCTATGTTTGTAGTGGATGTGGATAAGTTAATTGGTCTATATTAATATAAACATATAGCAAATATAAATATATATACAAATCAAAACTGCTGGGAATTAAAGTATAAAGAATATCAATGCGATGCGAAACACTATGATGCATAATAGACTGTTTATTACTTTAATTCGTGTCGGTCTCTGACATTAACTGGTATTGATTTGAATAGGATTTCATGGACCACATCGTGTCAGATTTGCCTGGAAGAGCTGGCTGCTTGTTTCCAGATTACAGATGTTTAACATAGTTGCTCAGGGTCTAAACGAGCGGAACAACATCAAAGCGAGGCCAGATGATATGTATTGAAACCACTGGTGCCCGTAGCTCTGCTCGCTATCAAGTGTCAGATCCGAGAGGTTGACCTTTCATAATCCTGGCGGAATGCTGCGTGTTGAGGCACATACACAAAATGTCTTGAAAGGTTTTAATGTCAAACTCTTTTTCTCGTGGCCTCGGGCGACGTAAAAAAAAAAAAGAGAAGAAAACTCGAAGCCACGGTGAAAAAGTGAAGGTACCAAACGTATCCCTCCGCCTACACCCGCTCTCGCCTAACATCAAGTTTTGCATAAAAAGTTAATGCAACCTCTAACTGGGGAGGGGTGTGTAACTACGTGAAAACTAACTCGCATTCTTGTGCGATTTGGGCACTTTGGGGGTTTCTTTCGTCGCACATATCGGTGCGGGATTTTTTTTTCTTTGACGCGCAGCTGCAGCAGCAGCAGCAACAAGTGGCGCTGCGGCGGGGGGGGGGGGGGGGGGGGGGGGATAGAAAGTAGATCCGGTACGCAGGTTCCGCCAGTTGAGTCCAGGAAAAGTTGAGACCGACGGCGCAGAGGAGAAGGCTGCAGGAGCCCCGCACCACTTGTTGCAGCCCGCCGAGAGAGAGCTACACTCCGGCGCCTTTTTATACACACACATACACACACACACACAGGCACACACAAACAAACGCACGGTGAAACCGTTTTTCCAACAACAGTGTGCGACGGCATACCATGACTCCAGCTCTCCCCAGAGAGTAGGCTCGAGTTGAAGTTGAGAGTTGAAAGCCGGCGGACCCTTTTGAGTTCCTAGCTCCCCGAGATGAACAGTCCGCGGACTGTGCGCGTCCTCGCGGCGCTGTCGCTGCTCGTACTGTGCGTCGCCGTGCGGGAAGCCCGCTCTGCGGTAAGTGCCCTTTACGTTTTATTATCTACGATTTGTTAACTTACACCTTTATTATCTGCACGACCACCTTAACATCCCCCCGACCGACGCACGCACTGAACCGAGCCGGGGCTCGCTCGCTCCCCTCGCCTCGTCCCCAGTTTACTTTGAGGGTAAAGTGTATTAATAGAAGACGTGCTTTAAAACAAGTGCGCGTCTTTAGGATAATATTAAAAATCAGCAGAGTCGTGCGTTGTCACCGCAACAAGCTTTGATAGTAGCGCGGTTTGAGGCGCGCCGCATGCCCGCACGGTTTACGCACGAATGTTTCGTTTTTATTTAACGTTATCGGGGCTCGGGAAGTCGGTCAGAGAGTCTCTGCTGGGCTGCACACACACACAAACACACGACACACACACACACACACACACACACACACACACACACACACACACACACACACACACACACATGCGCGGACGTGTGCGAACACAAACACACACACACACACACACACACACACACACAAACGCACACGCACGCACATGCACACGCACACACACACAGACAGACAAACACACACACACACACACACACAGGCCACCCCTCTCGTGGACAACGTGATGAGGGTATTTTTTAACTTTTTCAAGTCCAACGTGAAAATGTACCAATTTAGAATCAAGAGCACTGATACGACATAATCCATCAATAACAACCATATTAAAGTCTGAGAAGAGAATCCCGGATCTAACGACAGACACCGGACACCATGACCATACTCATCTGACCATCTTTCTCCTGGAAAGTGTCTGCTTGAAACAAGTGCGCTATCCGCCTTGGTCTTGCGTGTTTGCATTAAGGTGATATTGAATGACATCCTTTTCAGCAGCAGCAGCAGCAGGTGTGTGGGGGTGTCATCTTAGAGCTGGGGGACACACCTGAGGCCCATGATATCACTGAGGGAGAACGCACAGGAGACTCACATAACTGGATGACTGTTGCATGTTATAACTAACGGTGAACAACCTTGGTCGACTCGCCTCATACAAACACACAAGCGTGTGTTTACAATTGGGTGTTTGCTTTCAGTGACTCAGCAGGGTTGTTTAGCCTACAAATAAATTTAGCGAAGTGTCTTGTGCAGGTTCATTTGCAGAGCCTCGCAAAATAACCCAGGAAAACCTCCTTGAATGTCTGTTTCAAAGTCAAACGTTGCCGTTTGACTGGTATGAATATTCAAGAGGAGGAGGTATCTACATACTTGATTATTCATGAAGAGAGGCGGGAGACCCCGCCCATTCTGAGCCTTTCCGCCCTATCAGAATCCACTAAAAGTCATCCACTGACTTTTAGTTCGTTTTACAAAGTATGTTGAATCTGTTCATTTACAAACTTGAATTAAAGTTTAATATTGTATCTTGCCTTTAAGAGTGACATGGTGGGAGAATTGATTACTGATACAGACAATATAACATTCTTAGCAGGTCGATGTGTCCATGCTGAAACTGAATCAATCAACAACCTTGACCAAAATATATATAATATGTTAAACCGATATATAAAAGAAGTCAACTCAAAATTATGCGCAATTTGTAACATGATGACAACAGAAAATGTGAATTCAGTTACATAATTTGTTTGGTAAAAGCCGAGAGTATGAAAGGGTTGTATCATTTATGGATATGACCTGTCTATTCAGTGACATAGAGAGGGGACAATTGTGAGGGTACTGACGGTTATTCCTCCCATAGCAGAGCGTAAAATACATATTCGGGTTTGTTTAGTAGTACGATATCC
>NC_044064.1:11981682-11986682 GCF_902167405.1 Gadus morhua
CTCTCTCTCTCTCTCTCTCTCTCTCTCTCTCTCTCTCTCTCTCTCTCTCTCTCTCTCTCTCTCTCTCTCTCTCTCTCTGAGACTGCCTGAGAATTATTTCACCAGTAATACACCTTTATTTCTTTCTGTATGTGTGTGCATGTGTTTGTGTATATATATATATATATATATATATATATATATATACATACATACACACACACACACACACACACACACGTGTTCCTGTGTGTGTGTGTGTGTGTGTGTGTGTCCTCTCAGGATGTCCCACCGGTGTGTCACTGAGTTGAAGCTATTAGGACTAGCATGTGGACACAAACCAAGAATAGCCAAACCGTCTGTTTAGAGAACTAATTATTTCCTCTATGTAAACTCTCTCTCCAGCATCTCTCTCTCTCTCTCTCTCTCTCTCTCTCTCTCTCTCTCTCTCTCTCTCTCTCTCTCTCTCTCTCTCTCTCTCTCTCTCTCTCTCTCTCTCTCTCTCTCTCTCTCTCTCATACAAAGTATCTAAAAGGCACAGTAATTATCGTTGTGTAGAGTAATTTGGCAGAAGAGGTAATATATTTACCTTGCTAGTAACATCAAAGCCTCTCATCTGTCATCCATCCATCAGTCAGTTTAGTCACTACTACTCTATAAAACAGACCACTTGAAGTCTCAATAAACCCAGCTTGATAACCCCAGCTCCCCATAGGGGTTCAGGGTCTTAATAAACTGGGTTTGTTCACCACAGCTCCCCATATAGGAGCTTGGGGTCTTAATGCAACCCTCACGCTCGAAATTCTACGGACGCCCTAACCCCAGATCAACGAGTGACCTCTGATTTTAAGGGTTAAAGTTCAGTTGTCCGTAATGCGTTTGAAGGGTTCTGCTCAACCTTTGGTTTCTGGATTAAAGATGGACTGAGGTTCAAAATAAGTCTAGAAAGATTTAGAGCATTTCCAAAGGTTTGAGGTCATGGTGTTTTGTTGGTGACCCAGGCAGAGGGTCCAACGATTGCCTTTATTTATAACCTTTTACCTAATTCCCCCCTTATGACCTTCAAATCTTTTGTTATTCAAACTGCCACCAAGGACGATAAAAATGTAAGATCGACTGCTTGTGTCGTTTAGCTTCTCTTTGATCTCAGTTTTTCATCTAGCATTTTTTTTTGTTAGAGAGGTACACACCGAACTTGACCACTGTCAAGGAAAGTGGAATTCTTGCCCGATTCACGTCTTTCTTATCACGCCGCAAGTCGGGTAATGTATCAACCCCATTATCGGGATGAGCCCTCCGTCATCCCGATAATGAACGGCGTTCTGTATATTATCCCTTATATAACAGCACTCTCAGTCAACAGTCTTGGCTGCACACTCAGATCCAAACACGTATTGTTTGCGGCGGAGTAGGGGGCAGATATAAAAAACCGGACGAGAAACTGACGTCATTGTAATGTCCTCCTTCTTCTTAATTGAAGGAGCAGGCTTTCATTAAAATCAAATAGGCCTACATAAAAATGTCGCCACAGGTCCAGATGTGTCAGGTGTGCGCGAGAGACATAGGAACGTACGCTTACCACTTTTGTAAATGCCACACAGTACATTCGAATCGCATCATAGGAATAGATCTACTCCGATTAGAAATCTAATCAGATCAGAAGTGTACATGTAAACGCGGCTAATGATTGGTAGAATGGCGGTACTAAAAGTTGTCTGAATGGGGGCATGTCTGAATGGGGGCATGTCGGGCTGGCAGCACGTCGGAATGGCAGCATGTGGGAATGGCAGCATGTAACCCATGTGAGCTAGCATCTTCCCTATTGTTTGATACAGTACGATAGCATTTGATGAAGAAAAAAACTGGCGTTTCAGCCCGCAAACCCCATTGCGTTCAGCTATTACCTTAATGTTGGAGTTAACATCTCCCTTTCACTAGAAAATCAGCTAGGAAAAATGCTAGTTGGAGTTCGCGTTTCCCCTAGCGTTTCTGAGCATCTGTGCCAATCATATCTCCTCAGTACATGAGATAACTTGGTCTCTAGACCTGGGAGAGGGACACTGTTGTGCCTACGACATGCAAGTGTTTTCAAAAGTGAAACGCAGACACATGGTGTAGGGGTTTTGAACCAACAAACAATAGACATCTCTGTGGAGATGAAGGAAATGCCTCCATGGCTCCAGACCTCTCTCATCAGTCCACCCTTCTTTACCCTCTCCCGTGTCTCATTATCTTGTTCCATCTCTCCGACTCCCACACATGTATGCACACACTACCGTCCTTACACATACGCTCCCGTACCGTCCACAGTCACACAGAAACACACACGCACACGCACGCAGGCACGCACGCACACACACACACTTAAACATATGAATTGATATTCATATTCAACATATACACTCACTCCCTTAACCACTTGTATGCTAAATGTTATCATGTTATCTTTGCTCAGGGCATCCCGATGGCTCACTGATTAGAGTGCGTACCATAAAGGCACAGACCTTGCGGCAGCGACCCGGGTTCGGTTCCAGCCTGCGGCCATTTGATGCTTGACCTCCCCCCCTCTCTCCCTTAGCTTCTTATCAAACTCTCACTATGTCTCTCAAAGAAAATGTACTTCAAATTAAAGTTCTTAAAGATGTAGGAAAGTGTGCAACATGCTAATGTAACATGCTAGTACACCATGCTTGGAGTACATGCTAGGAGGACATGTTAGGAGGACATGTTAGTACACCATGCTTGGAGTACATGCTAGGAGGACATGTTAGGAGGACATGTTAGTACACCATGCTTGGAGTACATGCTAGGAGGACATGTTAGGAGGACATGTTAGTACACCATGCTTGGAGAACATGCTAGGAGGACATGCTGGGAGAACATGCTAGGAGAACATGCTAGCGGTGTGTTCTGACCGCCTGCATGGTGAAACCAGACCAGGTCCACTGCGGATTTGACCTGAATTCACCGGGCTCGCTGACAAAACCCACCTACACACACGCAGTCACATGAGAAACACAAACTTTCTCTTCCCTTTCTCTTCGCCTCTCACTGTCGCCTTTATTTTGTTGCATAGGATTGCATTTTCGTCCCCCTCTAAAACACATGCTTGTTTCTCATCTCCTTCCTTCTCTCTTTAAGTTTAACTTCCTACTCCCCCCGCCTCCCACCTGACTAACCCCTCTCAATTCCTCTGCCTCTATCTGCTGTTTAATAACTTAATGAAACTAAATAACATTATGGTGAAAACTGTTCTGTTCACTGAGGAAACCTCAACACCCCTGTGTGTGTGCGTGTGTGTGTGCGTGTGCGTGCGTGTATGTGTGTGTTTGTGACCTTGATCTAGATGTCGCCATCTCTCCCTCCTCTTCTTTCATTCCTTCAGATAAGAATGGTCATTTCATTATGCATGCATAGCTATCACAATAGTAGCATATTGTGTATGTAGAGAGAGAGGTAGAGAGAAAGGGAGAGGGAGAGAGACAGATATTTAAATGGAGATGCAGGGGTTAAGGGCTGGGCTAAGACATGTAGGCAAACATTCTCATGGCAACACAATTTTTTTTATCCTATTCTCTCTATTCCCCACTCCCCCTCTCTCTCTCTCCCTATCCATCTGTTCTTTCAATCTCACGTTGAGGTGGAAGTTTGGCTATCGCGGGAATAAAGCTCTGTGTGTGTGTGTGTGTGTGTGTGTGTGTGTGTGTGTGTGTGTGTGTGTGTGTGTGTGTGTGTGTGTGTGTGTGTGTGTGTGTGTGTGTGTGTGTGTGTGTTTGGCAGGAATGGCCTTACCCCAAAACAACTCCTGCATGATTTTGTTGACATTGTTCAGACTTTTACTTTTTCAATCAATGTTGGCACTATGTCTGTGCGTCAAAAGTGTGTGTGAGAGAACGCTTTGTGTGCGTGTTTGTGTGTGTGTGGATAAGTGTGTGTTGGTGTATGTGTCACATTCTTTCTCATCTGTATAAACAAGGCGCCCCCTGGTGAGAGAGGCAGGAAGTCATAGCAGACATCTGTAGCCCCAAAGGTCCTGATGATAGAGAGACATAGGGTCATCAGAGAGAGGGAGGGAGAGAGAGAGAGAGAGAGAGAGAGAGAGAGAGAGAGGGGGAGAGAAACAGACAGACAGACAGACAGACAGACAGACAGACAGACAGACAGACAGACAGACAGACAGACAGACAGACAGACAGACAGACAGACAGACAGACAGACAGACAGACAGACAGACAGCGGTAGAGACAGATGGAGACAGAGAGACAAAAAAGCAAATACAGAATATAATTAATAAAATTATACATAGGAAAATAAATAGCATGCTATAAGGCTACTCTCTATTGGCTAATTTATTTTTGTAATGCTACATCCTATTGGCTGATTATCTTGTTATACTGCGTATTGGCTAACAAGCTTGTTGTGATTACTGCTCACTCTTTAAACACCACTAAACGATGTGAAAAGTATCATTGTTGAAATCAACTAATATTCTACTTTGCAGTCGTCAGCCAGAACATGTGTTCTATGTGTGTGAACCGTGCTCAGTCTACACCACCGAACATAAGGTAGACCCCTCTAGATCAGACTCTCTCTCCTCGTGGAGGAGGTGGTGTGTGGTGGGTCTGTCTGTGTGTCTGGATGGGGCATTCAGGACCCGGGCGAGGAATGAGAGGGACCTGCCCAGACGTGCTCCGATGAAATCAGACTCTTTAGAGAGAGAGAGAGGGACCCAACACCTTTTGTTCATGCTGCACAGTTACACAGCCACACAGATTAACCTGTGATAAAACTAGCTAAGAATACGTTGTTATTCAGCCAATACCTGGACTTTAGGGCGGTAAGCCTTTTGCAACCTGAATGGTGGTTATGACTATAGTTTTATACAGAGAAATTATCACTAAATCTTTTCCATTACAAACATGCTCAGTGGGAGGAAAACATAGTAAAAATAACTGAATACATAACTGTTATTAATCAAGAACCAGACTTTATGGTGGTTAAACTTTTAGAGGCCTGTCTCA